>NW_028260544.1:0-20000 GCF_056163025.1 Triticum urartu
AGAGGAAAAAGGGGTATCTTGTAAATTCAAGGGTAGGGCTTGCATTCTGATAATACTGAATCAATTCAATATTATGAATATCGGATCTATCAAATCAATTCATGGATGAGAGTTATATTTCACGGATGAGAGTTATATAGTATAACATAGGAAGATCCTCTATCCACACTAAGACCAAAATGGGTTTTTTGATTGGATTAGGAATTCCCTCTTTTTTAATCCTTTTCTACTTTTTCTTTTCTATATCTCTAACCCACGAGCTTTCTTAATCTTATACTTTCTTAATCTTATACAATTTCCCTTCCTTTTTCTTATAGTTATACATACAATTATGTATGTATTATATGACCAACTTTCACTTTCTATGGGTCACATAGACATCCAAATAAGCAGTAGAAGTGAGATGGGGAAAAGAGGTCTGAAATAAAAAGGGAATACGATTTATGTATGGATTCCGGTAAAATACCGGTACTCTATTCCATAAGAGTGGAATAGGAAATTAAGATGAGGATGGTATCATCATAAAGAAAGATAGAGTAATATAATATCCTAAATTCTACTAATCCACATATCGTATGTGTGTCTTTCTTTATCGATTGGGAGTAGTGAAAAAAAAATTCCTATATGCCCTCCCTCCCTCTTTAATGAGAGATGCAAAATAAAAAAGTGAAGTAAGGGTGCCCTGTGGGTATTTGATCTTGCTCCCTGCCCCTTTTTTTCATGGAAAAAGGAAATATCAATTTCTCCATTCATTGAACCCTAGTTCGGGACTGACGGGGCTCGAACCCGCAGCTTCCGCCTTGACAGGGCGGTGCTCTGACCAATTGAACTACAATCCCCGCGGGGTGTATGGCATACCCATTCTTAAATAGAACCATAAGAAGATTCGATTCGTCTTTCGTACTCTAAGAAATAGACGAATCATATACTACATACCCACATATTATATTATACGTGGGTATAGTGAGAGTGACATAACTAGTATGTCGTGATTTTTTATCACTAAAAATGGATAATAATCCAGCCTTCAATAAGAAAAACTCTTTTGTTTGTAAGAAAGGAATGAGAGAGATATGGATTAGAAAAAAAAATTTCCCTTTTTTCTTTATCTTTTATTTCTATAGATCAGACATTTTATTTTATGGAAGAAAAACAAAAGGATTTAGTTCATACTCACGAAGCCCTAGATTTTTGGTTTGGGCCGAGCTGGATTTGAACCAGCGTAGACATTGTCAACGAATTTACAGTCCGTCCCCATTAACCACTCGGGCATCGACCCAGGAAGAATTTATTCTAGGGTTTTTGCTAATCTATGATTAACCTCCTTTCATAATACTCCCTACCCCCAGGGGAAGTCGAATCCCCGCTGCCTCCTTGAAAGAGAGATGTCCTGAACCACTAGACGATAGGGGCATCACTAGACGATAGGGCCATATACAACCGCTCGTGATTATACTATAATCATAGTATGAGCAGTTTTTTGGAATTGTCAATATACTCGAAAAGTATAAATAGATCCAAAGCAAAGAGTTTTTCCAACTTTTCTGTTATGTTTTCATCTAGGATTTTTTTTAGTTGATCGTTATAGATTAATTCTCCGTGCTTCATTTAGTGTTCATACCAAAAATGCATCCATCCCGCACTAAGTCATAAAATTCTCTAAAAATATAGAGAAAGTTTCAAAAACAAAGAAAAAAAGTGAATCAATTTAGTAGAAAAGTACTCTATCAGATTCGAACCAACGACTTACGTCTTAGCACGAGATTACTCTACCACTAATTTAAAAAGCCCTTTATCGGATTTGAACCGATGACTTATGCCTTACCATGGCATTACTCTACCACTGAGTTAAAAGGGCTTTTTATTTAATTCAAAAATTAGCCACTTGGATTTCCCATTATGGGTCTACTGCATAATGTACATATTATATATATAATATATAGAGATAGAGAGAGAGACATTATGTAGAGATTGTATATGTATATATCGATATCTTGAGAGCTCAAAATAAAATTAATAAAAAAAAACATACCCTACATAACATATCCAACTCTTCTTGGTTCAGGGTTTTCCGTTTCCGAAGACTAGTAAAATAGGCGGATTCTGGAACCCCAAGGATTCAACGGTATATGGATATGGAAAATATAAGATTTCCGATCCTAGCGGGAAAAGGCGGGGAACAGATACCCAATAGGATATAGGATCCTTGGGAGGAACTTTTGGTAATGGCCTTGATCCTCTATGCTATTTTTTATGTGTTCTTAGTTCTATTGAACTTTTTGCATTCTTTTAAACAAGAATCTAATAAACTAGAATTGAGTCAGTGGAAAAAAGGAGAGAGAGGAAAGTGTTAAATGGAGAGAGTCGACTAATCAGAGACTTTTAGGATCTTCTTTACATCAGGTAAATCTGTCGGCCCTGTCCGTTTTTTTCTTTAAGTTACGACTCTTTGCTGCTTACTTCTATCAAGCCATAGGGAAAGTCTATGATGAATTTGGAAAACTCATCTCACTCTTACTCTATGGCTCGGACTTAATGGGGGAAGAAAACATCTTCCATAATTTCTTTTTTGTTCAATTCTGGACAAAAAAGAAAAGGAAAAAAGGAATTTATAGGGACAGTGTTACCCCCTATATCCCCTAGTTTATATTGTAGGAATAATAAAACAATTTAGCAGTCTGACACACTTACGTCCTTGCAAAGTAAATAATTATTATTGTAGTCGTAACCGTAGAATAGGATCCTAATCAAAATAAATACATTTGGTTCAGGCGCTATTAGCATGGTAAGAAAAGATTTTTTTTACAGACCAGAGGGGCTATCTAAATCCTAAAGTAAAGGCGAGCGATCGAAGTAGAAGTACCAACGGCTCAGTGTCATGAACCTTCTCCATCTGATTCAATAAGGGGGAATTAGCCTTCTTGTCAAATGGCTATCCTTGACAAAGGGTACCATTTATACCATAATCTACAATGTAGCGGGTATAGTTTAGTGGTAAAAGTGTGATTCGTTCTATTAATAACTGAATTTGAAATGATATACTTAAGGCATCCTTAAGTTTTTTATTTTTATATTCCGATGAAAACTTTAGTTCTTATAAAGGATTAAATCCTTTTCCTCTCAATAGCATATTGAGGAAGAATATACATTCTGGCGATTTGTATCCAAAGACTAATTTAAATTGCATCCAAAATAAAAATAGGATTATGAGTACAGAGTCGCGAAGCATAATTTTGCATTGGATTAAGTATTCCAATTTTGAAAATATGAGTAAAGGATCTATGGATGAAGATACAAAAAAGTTGATTTCCAATCGTAACTAAATCTTCTTAAAATAAGGAATAAGGAAGCCAAATAGCTAAAAAACGATAGTTTTGGTTTACTAGAACCATCCGCATATTGTTTCAGCTCGGTGGAAACCCAATTCTTTTCCTCAGGATCTCTTGAATGAAATTAGGGAACGAAGTAAGTAGATTAGATGAATTTAGATAGAATTTCTATCTCCTACTCTATAAGGATCATCTAGAAAGCGGAGAGCTTTGGTTCCATTCAAATAGAAAAGCTGACATAGATGTTAAGTGGTGAGAATATCCATAAAGGAGCCGAATGAAATCAAAATTTCATGTTCGGTTTTGAATTAGAGACGTTAAAAATAATCAACCAACGTCGACTATAACCCCTAGCCTTCCAAGCTAACGATGCGGGTTCGATTCCCGCTACCCGCTCCATTCTGTATAAAAGGAGTATTCTATTTGTCTAGACATGTTAGAGGCTTGTATTCAAGCCTTTTTTGTCCACCAGTTTCTGGTACTCCAGAGCGGAGTAGAGCAGTTTGGTAGCTCACGAGGCTCATAACCTTGAGGTCACGGGTTCGATTCCCGTCTCCGCACTTAGCAGTCTGTATAAAAGGACTATTCTATTTCTCTAGATATGTATGGTAGAGGGGCGTATCCAACCCTTTTTTATTCATTAGTTCCCGGCCCTAGAGGGCAAAATTGAGCAGTTTGCGAAGTCACTTGCCTTCAAAAAAAGAAGGCGCAAGGCCTCTCCCTACCCTGCAGAAAATAAAAATGAAACGAAAGGGACAGTCTACCTCTCCCTTCCCTTTAAAAAAAGTTTGCCCGTTGTTTGTCTCAGTTAATACCCAATTTTTGGAGCTCTGTTGGCGAGTTCTATTTCTGCCTCTGGAGCGCCCTCTTTTTTTGAGTGGGATGCAAAGGAAGGGTAAGATAGTAAGGGATACGGCACTAGACTAACACCTAATTAATACTTAATTTAATATAAGTAGTTAAACAGTTAACTAGACTAAACTTTTTATCATAGTACTTTGATAAATTAAGCGGGCGAGCGGCGGGAATCGAACCCGTATCTTCTCCTTGGCAAGGAGATATTTTACCATTGAACTACGCTCGCTACGGTATATATTTTATAGCGTATATCCGCCTGGGTCGACCTTCTATGTCTGGGTCGACCGTTTCATTTCATTTTCTATTATATTAGAGTTTTCCTTTTTTTATTATCTGTCAATGAATATTCTAATGGGAATGGAATTTCATAATACTGAAAGAGAAGAGCTAGCAATTCGGAACGCAAATTGCGTTTTAATACGTCTCACTATTCTAATTTTTTAGAAGAAATGGCCTTTATTATTTCTTTTTTATGGGGTTAATAAATATTAACCAAATTTCATTTAAGAAATGAGAGAATTCAGAATAGCTACGAGAAAGACTAGTCCAATCCATAATGATGTACCGGAAAATACAACATTTTTATTATTTGACCAACCATCAGGAGAAGCAAATACAAGGGGTACACTAATTACTAAGACTGAGGAAGTCGCAATTAATGCAAAAACAGCTAATTGGAAAGCAATAGTCATATTTCTAATCCTCCAAGCTACCATCAAATAAAGTTGACTACATATTTGATCCCTCACTTAAACCAAAATTGTAAAAAAATACAAGAAGTAGGAGGGGTTTAATCATGAATCCATTGATTCTTCTCTTTAATTCAAATTTATTACTTAAACCGCTTTTTTATTTGGATATGGGGGTGAGAAGAGATTATTTACTCTTTATTTCACAAGCGGGTATAGCGGATCCTGTATCCGTGTATACAGTATACAGAGATATATCGAAAAGGAACTTGTATCTGATATCTTTCTAGAGGCTAATAAATCTTTTTATTTTTTATATGGCTATGTTCTATTTGTAGGAGTAAAATAAGGATTAGGCTGTGGAGAGATGGCTGAGTGGTTGATAGCTCCGGTCTTGAAAACCGGTATAGTTCTAGGAACTATCGAGGGTTCGAATCCCTCTCTCTCCTTTTGCTTATTGAATACGTTTGTTTCTTTCATTTTTATTTATTTTTTTTTTCTGTCCCTTATCTTTCTTTCATAAAAAGGAATGAATGGCTCGGCTAGATGGAATAACCGAGCCAGAACAGAAAAAAAGTAGAACAGGTATAAATAAGAAAATCTTAGTTAAGAGGGTTCATGTAAAGAACAGGTTCCAAATCACGATCGATTCCCTTTTCAAAACCTGCTGCAGCAGCTCGGGCTCTTCCTGCATGCCATAAATGGCCCACAAAAAAGAAGAATCCTAGAACAAAATGAGAAGTTGATAACCAACTTCTAGGAGAGACATAATTAACTGCATTGATCTCGGTAGCTACGCCACCCACGGAATTTAAAGAGCCTAAAGGAGCGTGGGTCATATATTCTGCTGAGCGTCGTTCTTGCCAAGGTTGTATGTCTTTTTTCAACCTACTCAAGTCCAAACCGTTGGGGCCCCTTAGAGGTTCTAACCATGGAGCACGAAGGTCCCAAAAACGCATAGTTTCCCCTCCAAAGATAACCTCCCCAGTTGGGGAACGCATTAGATATTTACCTAAACCTGTGGGTCCTTGAGCGGATCCCACATTAGCTCCAAGACGCTGGTCTCTAACTAGAAAAGTAAATGCTTGAGCTTGAGAAGCTTCTGGCCCGGTGGGTCCATAAAACTCACTCGGATAAGCTGTATTATTGAACCATACAAAACAACAAGCGATAAAACCAAAGACAGATAAAGCAGCTAAACTATAAGACAAGTAAGCTTCTCCAGACCATACAAATGCACGGCGAGCCCATGCGAAGGGTTTGGTTAAAATATGCCAAATTCCGCCAAATACACAAATAAAACCCAACCATACATGCCCACCAATTATATCTTCTAAATCATCTACACTAACAATCCACCCTTCTCCACCAAAAGGAGATTTTAGTAAATAACCAAATATAACACTGGGACTAAGGGTCAAATTGGTAATTTTTCTTACATCTCCCCCCCCAGGGGCCCAGGTATCATATACACCGCCAAAATAAAGAGCCTTGAGTACTAGAAGAAAAGCACCTAGACCTAACAAAATTAAGTGAATACCCAAAATTGTAGTCATTTTATTTCTATCTTTCCAGACATAACCAAAGAATGGAAAAGATTCCTCAAGAGTCTCGGGTCCCAGAAGCGCGTGATAAATGCCACCGAAGCCTAAGACTGCGGAGGAAATTAGGTGAAGTACGCCAGATACAAAGTACGGAAAAGTATCTAGAACTTCCCCCCCTGGCCCTACTCCCCAACCTAGAGTAGCTAAGTGTGGAAGTAAAATCAACCCTTGTTCATACATGGGCTTTTCTGGTACGAAATGGGCCACTTCAAATAGGTTCATTGCTCCGGCCCAGAATACGATTAATCCGGCATGAGCTACATGAGCTCCAAGCAGTTTACCGGACAAATTGATAAGTCTGGCATTCCCAGCCCACCAAGCAAAGCCGGTGGTTTCTTGGTCACGACCAGCTAAAACGAAAGTTCCATTAAAGAGCGTTTCCACGTGGTAGAACCTCCTCAGGGAATATAAGATTTTCATGAGGCTGATCCTGAGCTGCCATCCACGCACGAATACCCTCGTTTAAAAGAATATTTTTGGTGTAGAAAGTCTCAAATTCAGGATCTTCCGCTGCACGGATTTCCTGGGAAACAAAGTCATAGGCACGTAAGTTCAGAGCCAAGCCAACTACGCCAATAGCACTCATCCATAAACCGGTGACGGGTACAAATAGCATAAAGAAATGTAACCAACGTTTATTGGAAAAAGCAACACCAAAGATTTGGGACCAAAAGCGGTTAGCAGTGACCATTGAATAAGTTTCTTCAGCTTGAGTTGGGTTAAAAGCACGGAAGGTATTTGCACCATCACCGTCCTCAAATAGAGTGTTTTCTACGGTCGCTCCATGAATAGCGCATAGCAGAGCCGCACCTAATACTCCGGCAACTCCCATCATATGAAATGGGTTCAACGTCCAATTATGAAATCCTTGGAAGAAAAGGATGAATCGAAATATCGCTGCTACGCCAAAACTCGGCGCAAAGAACCAACCAGATTGCCCCAGTGGATAAATAAGGAATACAGAAACAAAAACAGCAATTGGACCAGAGAATGAGATTGCATTATAAGGCCGCAATTGAACAGACCGAGCAAGTTCAAATTGGCGTAACATGAAACCTATTAGTGCAAAAGCCCCGTGGAGAGCTACAAAAGTCCATAGACCGCCTAATTGACACCAACGAGTAAAATCTCCTTGTGCTTCGGGCCCCCATAGTAGCAACAAAGAGTGTGCTAAACTATTGGCAGGGGTAGAAACTGCTGCGGTTAAGAAATTACAACCTTCCAAATAGGAACTAGCCAATCCATGGGTATACCAAGAAGTTACAAAAGTTGTCCCTGTAAACCAACCCCCTAAAGCGAAATAAGCACAAGGAAAGAGCAATAGGCCAGACCATCCTACAAAAACGAAACGGTCCCTTCGTAACCAGTCATCCATAGTATCAAATAGATCATTTTCTTCTTTAGGAATTCTACCAAGGGCTATAGTCATAGTGATCCTCCTATTCAATTACTTCAACCATTTCCGAGCACCTCATATCACTTTCCAAGGCATATGATAGTTTTATTATCTGTGGACGATTTCTTTCTCGTTCAATGCCCTTTTTCAATGGTCTCGAAGAGAGAAATTTCCCATTTTTATCTATGGAGTCACAGTCACAACCGAGGTCGTGGTAAATCCATGAATTTGATTCGATTTGTTTTTCTTATACTATTTATTTGTTTTTCTTATACTATAGAAATAGAAATAAATTGTTTTTCTTATACTATAGAAAGAAATAAACCTTTGAATTCAGCATTATTCCAAGACTCCTATTTCAAAGTCTATCTTTTAAGGGAAAAATGCAAATAAAAGTAACCCTTCTTTTCCCATTCCCTCTCTATTGCATGGGTGGAAGAACTAAAATAATAGAGGATTCTGAAAAAAAAAAATGGACCTTCGAAATCCAATTTTATGTGTAGCGCAAAGGAGTTGCGATTTCTTCTTATTCCTATAGAACATCTAGTAACAAGAATATGAAATCGTAAATAGCGAAAAATTCTTGTCTTGCGCGGTCTAAGTCTAAGGAAATAAAAAAAATTCGCTTATACAATTTCATCTACATCGAATTTATATATCAGAATAGCGGATAGAGGCATCATTAAAGGAGTCAGGTCTACTTACTTTATGCTTCTTTCCAATTTTATGGTGGATTTGATAAGAACCCTTTTTGCTTTCTTGATAAATAATCGACAAAAAAAGCGTTTTTTTTATATAACCTGCTTGTTTTATTATAATTATAACAAGTCCTATATGGAAATGCCCGCTAAAGAGAAAATCTATTTGATTGTCTCTCGGCCAATATCGATTTTTAGAAAGAAAAAACAAGAATTTTCTTCTTTTTTTATTAACATTAAGAAAAAAGAATATAATTAAAATGGAATTGGCAATATAATTTTTATAGACTTTTGAAAGAAAAAAAAGGGGTTTTTTGCAACCGTTATTTCTTATTTCTTGCCTATATCATATCACGGAAACCTTTCGCTTTGGAACGTGGAGAGATGGCTGAGTGGACTAAAGCGGCGGATTGCTAATCCGTTGTACAATTTTTTTGTACCGAGGGTTCGAATCCCTCTCTTTCCGCTCCCTTGGATCATTTGGGACTTTCGAATTGGAAAGAATTCTGACCCCCGGATTTTCTCATAGATAAATGTACGAAACAAATCCAATAAGAAAAAAAAAAACTGAATTTTTACTCCTCGCGTCCAGGATTCCGTCCTGGGTCATTAGATAAGAATCCAAAGATAAAGAGTGAAACAAAGAATATCACTACTGTATAAACAAAAAGTTTGAGAGTAAGCATTACATAATCTCCAAGATTTTTTTTTAAGGAATAGATTACCAGTTTTTCCTTACCACACGGATCCACTAGGATGGTTTTTTTTTATACCTAAAAATGCAAAAAAGAATTCTTGAAAAAAATTGCAAGAATTCTTTTATAATAAGCACTCTTATCAATAGCAAAAATAGGGTTAGGTGGTTAGGTATTGTGTAGGTACCTTTAGGTACCTGCTCAACCTAGGTGCAGGGGAGTAGAAAGGCTGATCCAAATTTATTGCTGTAGCTACCCATTCAATGTAGAAGAATTTAAATTTTAGAATCGAAGGTTCATAATATAAAAATATAAAACTTCTCGGCTTTTACCCATTTTAAAATTTTTTTGGAATGAACACATCATTCAATTTGGCATACAGAGTACTAAAGATTTCATCGAAAACTTACAGCAGCTTGCCAAACAAAGGCTAATAGAAAAAAGAATAGAGGTATAACAGGCATAATATCCACGATTGGATTGAAAATAGCATAAGCTTCGGGTAATTTGGCAAAGAAAAAACTAGTAGGATAAAGAACAGAATTAAAACAGATACAGGTTAAACTAAGTATATTAGGCATAACAAGCATTTCATTCTTGTAGAGTAAATAATTGGATTTTTCTTGAGTTATTTTTTTAAGGGAAAGAAGGAAAAGGCAGATTCAAAATCTTTTTTCTTCGGACTTTCCCAAACACAAAATACCTCCTTGTATTCGCACTCTCAAATGAGAGTGGAATAAATTCGACTTTCATATAATATCTTAATAGAATTCCATGTAATGATCAATGCATTTTTTTGATTCTATATTATCCGCATGTGTAGAATACTAGCAAGAGAATATCCCTCCTTTTTTATGTAATTGAAATGGTATTGACGAATAACAAATAAACATACTAGTGTTTATTAGTGTCGCATAAAACCCGAAATGGGGCGTGGCCAAGTGGTAAGGCAGCGGGTTTTGGTCCCGTTACTCGGAGGTTCGAATCCTTCCGTCCCAGATTGTTTCTGATGAAACAAACGGTGAAATCATATAGTATTCCGTACGAGACAAAAGTTTATTAAAGAGAATAATGATATCTTATTCTTTCTCAGAAAACATAATAAAGTCTTAAGTCCAGTCAAATTGACTATCTTTATTTTCATGAAAAAATGGGATCTATCAAGCACATTCAGGATATGCCTCTACTATAAAATCACTTAGTCATATTTTTTTCTTCCTTTTGGTATTCGAGTTGAAGAAGTACGAGAATTCTATAACTACCAAAAACTTTCAATCTTTTCATTGGAATAGTTTATTTAGTTATTATAGTTAATTGTTTTTGGTACTGAAAAAATATATTACTACTAGAATTCTAATTCTAGTAATTAAATTAATTAAACTTTTTTGGAGGTTGATAGTTTATTTATTGAGGAAGAGTCAATCCTTCTTTTCTCACTTCAAGATTGATCATCTCGAGCCATCCGTTGAGGGTGGAAATTTAAGAATAAATAAGTTTTAAGCAAACTTGTTTAGTCGTCTTTTTCAAACTATGTTTCATTCATATGATAGAATTTTAATATGGGTTTAAATAAATTGGATCTTGGCGGAGGCTTCCCGGATAAATACTTACTTTCTTTTATCCATATTGCTCCATAGATAGCAAGTTTTAATTAGTATAAAAAAACTAAACCAATGACTATTCATGATTCCATCCATATTGGATCAATTCTCTATACCACTTTGCAATGAAAAGAGGAATGTTTGTTATGGTAAAACTTCGTTTAAAACGATGTGGTAGAAAGCAACGTGCGACTTGAAGGACATGATCGATTGTGGATTTTGCTATCCATCATTTTCCATAGTAATGAAAATGCTCTTGGCTCGACATAGCCTGTTCTATTCGTTCCGAACCAAATTTGCGCTGGGTTTAAGTAACATAGTACACGATGGAGCTCGAGAGGACAGAATTTTTTTTATCAAGGGAAAGAATCTAGGGTTAGTGAAAACTAATAAATTAGGCCAACTTTGTCAGTCTATCCTTAATATAGAAATAAATCGAAAGGTTAAAATAAGAAGAAAGTCCAATAAAAGTATATCAGAATCAATCCCTCTTATTAGATTTCTATAGAAGAGATAAATGCTTTATCGAAGGAAATAAGAAAAAAGGGTATGTTGCTACTCTTTTGAAAGAAAAAAATAGGAATTCCCGAAGTAATGTCTAAACCCAAGGATTTCACAAATCAAAGATAAAGGATTCCAGAACAAGTAAACACAATTTTCAATTGTCTCAACAACAGAGTTGGATTAGAATAAGGAATAAAAGTCAATTCGTTCGAAATGAGACAAAGAAAAGAGTTTAAAGACGACTCAAAAATTTTGGAAGGATTTTGCCTTCGAAGTTTGTCAGGCAAAATTAGCCCACTTGAGTCATGAGTATAAATGAAATTTGTTTTTTCTGTAAGGAAATTAATGCACGTCATAGTCTAATTTCTATTATTATCGACAGAAATTCGAATCATTTTCTCGAGCCGTATGAGGAGAAAACCTCATATACGTTTCTAGGGGGGGGCGTTGTTTATCTACATCTATCCCAATAAGCTGTCTATCGAATCGTTGCAATTGATGTTCGATCTCGAAGAGAAGGAAGAGATCTTCAAAAAGTAGGTTTTTATGATCCGATAAAGAATCAAACTTGTTTAAATGTTCCAGCTATTCTCTATTTCCTTGAAAAGGGTGCTCAACCAACAAGAACTGTTTATGATATTTTAAGGAAGGCAGAATTCTTTAAAGAAAAAGAAAGAACTTTGAGTTAATTGAAGAACTAAATGAATCAAAAAATAGGATAGGAGAAGATTATTAGTATTCCTAGTTGTCTAATTATTTAGACACAATTTACCTCTTTTTTAATCCTATTTGGATTTATATTATATCGTGCCAATCCAACATAAGCCCCTATTTTATTTACTTTTTCTATCTAATTTGTTTTCTTACCATTGTATTTCCATTGACAAAGGTCTATTGAACAAATAGAATTTGTAGATAGATGGGTCTCTTTATCCTCACTCCATATTCAATTTTTCCGCCTACACTTCGCTCAAATGATAAGGGTGTTCCTCTTGCATGTATTCTCATACAATATAATATATATTTTTTATAATATATATTTTTTGTTAATAAAAATCGCTAAAAATAAGGAGAATTTGGCCATCGTGATTAGGGTCGCTCTTTTTTTAACTTTACTTTAGTGGAATTTCACCGGACCTGTTCGTTTTGGCATTTGAGTGTTTTTCATGGTCGATAAAAAAAATCTTTTGATGTCTTGCTAGTTCAATGTTTTGACAGAAGCGCGCGGTGTAATTCCATTGATTTTTGGATTTCGATCGTATCTAAGATCCTTTTTTTATCTGGGTTGCTAACTCAATGGTAGGAGTACTCGGCTTTTAAGTGCGACTATGATCTTTTACACATTTGGATGAAACAACAAATTCGTCCAGACTCTTGGTAGAGTCTAGAAGACCACGACTGATCCTCAAAGGTAATGAATGGAAAAAATAGCATGTCGTAATAAAATCAATCTTTTTTGAATGGAATCCAAAATTACGATTTTCTGGGTCTAATGAATAAATGGATAGAGCCTGGCTCCAATTCTGGTAAAATAAAAAGCAACGAGCTGAACTTCCTAATTGGAATGATTCCCCGCTCTAATTAGACGTTAAAAATAGATTAGTGCCGGATGCGGGGAAAGGTTGGGTTTTCCTATGAGTGGACCCTTTATTTTTTCTTTTTTTTTTTAGAAATCCTAATTATTCTTGATTATGGATTGAATAAGGGATGTTATGGATTGAATGTGTAAAAGAAGCAGTATATTGATAAAGAGGCTGTATTCCAAAGTCAAAAGAGCGATTGGCCTGCAAAAATAAAAAACTTGTTCTGTTCTTTTTTTTTAATTAGAACAAACATAAACTAATTGGGTAGAAAAGGAGCAGAAAAAGATCTGTGGATTAGACTCCCTTTCTTTCCAGGGTTTGTATTAAAAATGCAACACCCTGTTCTGACCATATTGCACTATGTATCATCATTCGATAAACCGAGAAATGCTTCTTCTCTCTGATTCAAGTAGAAATACAAATGGAAAAATTCGAAGGGTATTCAGAAAAACATAAATCTCGTCAACAATACTTTGTCTACCCACTTCTCTTTCAGGAATATATTTATGCATTTGCCCACCATTATGGATTAAATGGTTCTGAACCTGTGGAAATAGTTGTTAGTTGTAATAACAAGAAATTTAGTTCACTACTTGTGAAACGTTTAATTATTCGAATGTATCAGCAGAATTTTTTGGATAACTCGGTTAATCATCCTAACCAAGATCGATTATTGGATTACAAAAATTATTTTTATTCTGAGTTTTATTCTCAGATTCTATCTGAAGGGTTTGCGATCGTTGTGGAAATCCCATTCTCGCTACGGGAATTTTTTTGTCTGAAAGAAAAAGAAATACCAAAGTTTCAGAATTTACGCTCTATTCATTCAATATTTCCCTTTTTAGAAGACAAATTTTTGCATTTGGATTATCTATCACATATAGAAATACCCTATCCTATCCATTTGGAAATCCTGGTTCAACTCCTTCAATACCGTATCCAAGATGTTCCATCTTTGCATTTATTGCGATTCTTTCTCAACTATTATTCGAATTGGAATAGTTTTATTACTTCAATGAAATCCATTTTTTTTTTTCAAAAAGAAAATAAAAGACTATTTCAATTCCTATATAACTCTTATGTATCAGAATATGAATTTTTTTTGTTGTTTCTTCGTAAACAATCTTCTTGCTTACCATTAGCATCTTCTGGAACTTTTCTGGAACGAATCCACTTTTCTAGGAAGATGGAACATTTTGGGATAATGTACCCTGGTTTTTCTCGGAAAACCCTATGGTTCTTTATGGATCCTCTTATGCATTATGTTCGATATCAAGGAAAGGCAATTCTTGCATCAAAAGGCACTTTTTTTTTGAAGAAGAAATGGAAATGCTACCTTATCAATTTCTGGCAATATTATTTCTGTTTTTGGACTCAGCCGCGAAGAATCCATATAAACCAATTAGCAAACTCTTGCTTCGATTTTATGGGGTACCTTTCAAGTGTACAAAAAAGTTCTTTGTTAGTAAGGAATCAAATGCTGGAGAATTCATTTCTAATAGATACTCGAATGAAAAAATTCGATACCATAGTCCCCGCTACTCTCCTCATAGGATACTTATCAAAAGCTCAATTTTGTACTGGATCGGGGCATCCTATTAGTAAACCCATTTGGACAGATTTATCAGATTGGGATATTCTTGATCGATTTGGTCGGATATGTAGAAATCTTTTTCATTATCATAGTGGATCTTCGAAAAAACGGACTTTGTATCGACTAAAGTATATAATTCGACTTTCATGTGCTAGAACTTTAGCTCGTAAACATAAAAGCACGGTACGAACTTTTATGCAACGATTGGGTTCGGCATTTTTAGAAGAATTTTTTATGGAAGAAGAGCAAGTTTTTTCTTTGATGTTCACCAAAACAACTCTTTTTTCTTTCTGTGGATCACACACTGAGCGTATTTGGTATTTGGATATTATACGTATCAATGACCTGGTCAACCCTCTTAATTAATCATTAGACGAAATTAAGAAACAGGAAAGGGTTGATAAATGATCAAGAAAAAACTTTTCTATTTTTCATTCTGAAATGTTCTTTTTATTATAATAAAGAGTAGGTGAATCAACTTACTAATTAAAAAAATTAGTAGAACTTCCTCTTTGGAATAGAAATTGGCTATTTCTACATAGGGAAAGTCGTGTGCAATGAAAAATGCAAGCACGATTTGGGGAGGGATTTTTCTCTATTGTAACAAGGAAGAATTATCTACTCCATCCGACTAGTTCCGGGTTCGAGTCCCGGGCAACCCATATAGAAAAGACCCATCAAAGTTTTTCACTTTGACTCACTTCATTTACAAATACAAAATTATTGGTTTGGTTAATTTAGTTATATGGATAGCTAATCTTTGGGCTGACTTGGTTGACATTGGTATATAGTCTATGTTATACTGTTAAATAACAAGCCTTCTATTATCTATATTCTAGTTAATACGTGTGCTTGGGAGTCCTTGCAATTTGAATAAACCAAGATCTTACCATGACTGCAATTTTAGAGAGACGCGAAAGTACAAGCCTGTGGGGTCGCTTCTGCAACTGGATAACTAGCACTGAAAATCGTCTTTACATCGGATGGTTCGGTGTTTTGATGATCCCTACCTTATTGACCGCAACTTCTGTATTTATTATCGCCTTCATCGCTGCCCCTCCAGTAGATATTGATGGTATTCGTGAGCCTGTTTCTGGTTCTTTACTTTATGGAAACAATATTATCTCTGGTGCTATTATCCCTACTTCTGCGGCGATCGGATTGCACTTTTACCCAATTTGGGAAGCTGCATCTGTTGATGAGTGGTTATACAATGGTGGTCCTTATGAGCTAATTGTTCTACACTTCTTACTTGGTGTAGCTTGTTATATGGGTCGTGAGTGGGAACTTAGTTTCCGTCTGGGTATGCGTCCTTGGATTGCTGTTGCATATTCAGCTCCTGTTGCAGCTGCTACTGCTGTTTTCTTGATTTACCCTATTGGTCAAGGAAGCTTTTCTGATGGTATGCCTTTAGGAATCTCTGGTACTTTCAACTTTATGATTGTATTCCAGGCAGAGCACAACATCCTTATGCATCCATTCCACATGTTAGGTGTAGCTGGTGTATTCGGCGGTTCCCTATTCAGTGCTATGCATGGTTCCTTGGTAACCTCTAGTTTGATCAGGGAAACTACTGAAAATGAATCCGCTAATGAGGGTTACAAATTTGGTCAAGAGGAAGAAACTTATAATATTGTGGCTGCTCATGGTTATTTTGGCCGATTAATCTTCCAATATGCTAGTTTCAACAACTCTCGTTCTTTACACTTCTTCTTGGCTGCTTGGCCTGTAGTAGGAATCTGGTTCACTGCTTTAGGTATTAGTACTATGGCTTTCAACCTAAATGGTTTCAATTTCAACCAATCTGTAGTTGATAGTCAAGGTCGCGTTATTAATACTTGGGCTGATATCATCAACCGTGCTAACCTTGGTATGGAAGTAATGCACGAACGTAATGCTCACAACTTCCCTCTAGACTTAGCTGCTGTTGAAGTTCCATCTATTAATGGATAAGGTTTTTCTGCTAACATATAAGAATTTTTGAAGACAGAAATACCCAATATCTTGTTCTAGCAAGATATTGGGTATTTCTGTCTTTATTTTGAATCTTTTTTTCTTCTTAATCTTTCTATTCAGAATTCAGTTAACGACGAGATTTAGTATCCTTTCTTGCATTTTCATAACTCGTGAAATGCCGAGTAGGCACGAATTCCCCCAATTTGCGACCTACCATAGGATTTGTTATGTAAATAGGTATATGTTCCTTTCCATTATGAATCGCGATTGTATGGCCAACCATTGTGGGTAGAATGCTAGATGCCCGGGACCACGTTACTATTGTTTCTTTCTCCTCCTTCATATTGACCTTTTCTATCTTTGCCAATAAATGATGAGCTACAAAAGGATTCGTTTTTTTTCGTGTCACAGCTGATTACTCCTTTTTTCCTTTTTAAAGAGTGGCATTCTATGTCCAATATCTCGATCGAAGTACGGAGGTCAGAATAAATAGAATAATGATCAATGGAAAAAAGAAAAAAATCCTTTAGCTGGATAAGGGGCGGATGTAGCCAAGTGGATCAAGGCAGTGGATTGTGAATCCACCATGCGCGGGTTCAATTCCCGTCGTTCGCCCATCGCATTATTGCAAATTCCAAAAATGCAATTTTCCATATTCCTAGTTACGTATTTACTTACGGCGACGAAGAATAAAACTATCGCTATATTTTTTCCTTTTCCTAGTTCTTCTTCCAAGCGCAGGATAACCCCAAGGGGTTGTGGGTTTTTTTCTACCAATGGGAGCTTTCCCTTCACCGCCCCCATGGGGGTGGTCCACAGGGTTCATAACTACCCCTCTTACTACGGGGCGTTTACCTAGCCAACACTTAGATCCGGCTCTACCCAAACTTTTTTGGTTCACCCCAACATTACCCACTTGTCCGACTGTTGCTAAGCAGTTTTGGGATACTAAACGGACCTCCCCAGATGGTAATCTTAAAGTGGCCGATTTACCCTCTTTTGCAATGAGTTTCGCTACAGCACCTGCTGCTCTAGCTAATTGCCCACCCCTTCCACGTGTGATTTCTATGTTATGCATGGCCGTGCCTAAGGGCATATCGGTTGAAGTAGATTCTTCTTTTCTCTCAAAAAACCCCTTCCCAAACTGTACAAGCTTCTTCCAAAGCATACGGCTTTCTAGATGTATATGACGATCTCTAGACAGATGGATCTTATATGAATCATATGATGAAGTACCACATGAGTGGATATATAGGAAAGGAATCCAAATCTGCCGAATCGCTCATGTTATGATCTTCTACATCCTAGGTCTCTGCGTTCCGTCATCTGGCTTATGTTCTTCATGTAGCATTCAGATCGAATGACTCTATGAAATTACGTCGATACTTCCACATATTATGGGTAACGTAGGAGACATCCCTATTTTCCCCCGGGGGTCTTAATTACCACTGCTTAGCTTTCAATTTGCCTCTGACCATCAAATTAAATGTGAATAACCCGTCCTCCTCTCTTTGAAACAAGGGGCGCTTCCGGTTCTGTGCGTGCTTCAAACAATTTTGTCTTCTCCATATTACCATATCTCTAGAGCCAATAATTTTCTATGAGGAACTACTGAACTCAATCACTTGCTGCCGTTACTCAACAGTTTTCTGTTGAGGTCTATCCCGTAGAGGTAGTCAAATTGGATCAGTGATCGATTTCTAGGTTTCGTCGTAAACCTAATTGGTTACTTCCAATTACGTAAATCAATAGTTCAAACCGCACTCAAAGGTAGGGCATTTCCCATTGATATAGGAACTTTTGTACCAGAAACAATAGTATCTCCAATTATAGCCCCTCTGGGATGTAAAATATATCTCTTCTCACCATCCCCATAGTGTATGAGACAAATGTATGCATTTCGATTAGGGTCGTATTCTATGGTTACGATTCTACCAGATATGTCTTTTTGATTCCGTCGAAAATCTATTTTACGGTATAGGCGCTTATGACCTCCCCCTCTATGCCTTGCGGTAATGATTCCTCTGGAATTACGACCTTTACCACAACGGTGCCGTCCATGGATCAAATTATTTCGTGGATTGGATTTCACTTGCCTGTCTACGGTTCCCTTGCGTGTGCTCGGGATAGGTGTTTTGTATAAATGTTTCGCCGTATTATTAAGTATTCTCCTTTAGTTTTTTTCTCTATCTAGAAGTGGAATAGAATAACCCGGTTGAAGGGTAATGATCATACGTCTGTAATGCATTGTATGGCCCAGAATAGGTCCTATTCTTCTACCTTTTCCAGGTAGTCGATGGCTATTCACAGCTACCACCTTAACACCAAAGAAGAGTTCGACCCAATGCTTTATTTCTGTCTTAGTGAATCCCGATTCGACATTAAAAGTATATTGATTCTTTCCCAATAAACGAAGACTTTTTTCTGTAAATACTGCGTATTTGATTCCATCCATAAATCGACTTTCCCTCCTATGCTCTGAGTTCCAGTATCGATAAGAATTCGAGTTCTTATTGTTCTTATGTTATGGTATGAATATACCATACCAATTCGTTATGTATGGATGATGGATGAGATTCCATGGATAGAGAGCCAGTTCCAATAGACTTATGGAATGTTCCCGTTCGTGTGCATCCAGCAGGAATTGAACCCGCAAATTTACCAATTATGAGTTGGGCGCTTTAACCATTCAGCCATGGATGCTTAACAGGGATCATCGTACATCGTAAATAACCAATTTTCATATAGAAAGACATATCATAGAAAAATGAAATCGAAAATATTCCGAGATGGCAAATATTCGGAGATGACTATGAAAACACCTCTCTGGATCCTCGAATTGAAAGAGAGATTGAGAGGGATCAAGAATCCTAATTCTCGCTATTTGGAATGGATCCAATTCTATTGAGTCTGACTCATAGTGATCATTTCTCTTTAGCAAAGAATGACCTTGGTTATCAAAGGATTGAACAACCGGGATCCATTTACTTATGATACCTAGTTGGCATTGATAACAAGGATCTAATGAATTATGAGTTTAATAGATCCTCTTTAGCAGAAAGACGTATATTCCTTGCTCATTATCAGACAATCACTTATTCCCAAACCTCGTGTGGGACTAATCGTTTTCATTTACCATCTCATGGAAAACCCTTTTCGTTCCGCTTAGCCCTATCGGGTATTTTAGTGATAGGTTCTGTAGGAACTGGACGATCCTATTTGGTCAAATACCTAACGAAAAATTACGATTTTCCTTTCATTAAGGTACGAGGGCTTCTTATTCCACAAGAACGAAAGCACCTTTTCATTCTTTCATATACTAGGGGTTTTTACTTGGAAAAGACAATGTTCCATACTAAAGGATTCGGGTCCATAACCACGAGTTCCAGTGCACTAGATCTTGTAGCACTTAGCAACGAAGCCCTATCCATTAGTATTCCACATAAGAAATCCATTCTAGAAAAAAATACAATTAGATTAGCTCTTCATAGAC
>NW_028260544.1:37500-40257 GCF_056163025.1 Triticum urartu
AAAAATACATGAAAAAGAAAGGAGGTAGAAAAATTTTTGGATTTATGGTTAAAGAAGAAAAAGAAGAAAACAGGGGTTCTGTTGAATTTCAAGTATTCAGTTTCACCAATAAGATACGGAGACTTGCTTCACATTTGGAATTACACAAAAAAGATTTTTCATCGGAAAGAGGTCTACGAAGACTTTTGGGAAAACGTCGACGTTTGCTGGCTTATTTGGCAAAGAAAAATAGAGTACGTTATAAGAAATTAATCGGTCAGTTGAATATTCGGGAGCAGTAATTTAATCGTTCAAATTTTTTTCTTGTTTTATTATTTTTTTAGTAGTCTTATAGTAGTCTTAGATTTTTCATTTTGATGAGCCTCGCTTTGAGGAATTCATGGAATAATCCATTTTCATGGAATAATGAATTAAGGAAGAAAGGATATGAGTCTACCGCTTACAAGAAAAGATCTCATGATAGTCAATATGGGCCCTCAACACCCATCAATGCATGGTGTTCTTCGACTGATCGTTACTCTCGATGGTGAGGATGTTATTGATTGTGAACCCATATTAGGGTATTTACACAGAGGAATGGAAAAAATCGCGGAAAACCGAACTATTATACAATACTTACCTTATGTAACAAGGTGGGATTATTTAGCTACTATGTTTACAGAAGCAATAACAGTAAATGCACCAGAATTCTTGGAGAATATTCAAATACCACAAAGAGCCAGCTATATTAGGGTAATTATGTTAGAATTAAGCCGGATAGCTTCTCACTTGCTATGGCTTGGACCTTTTATGGCGGATCTCGGCGCACAGACTCCTTTTTTCTATATTTTTAGAGAGAGAGAATTAATATATGATCTATTTGAAGCTGCTACAGGTATGCGAATGATGCACAATTACTTTCGCATCGGAGGAGTAGCCGCCGATCTACCTTATGGATGGATCGATAAATGTTTAGATTTCTGTGATTATTTTTTACGCGGAGTTGTTGAATATCAACAACTTATTACACAGAATCCAATTTTTTTAGAGCGAGTTGAAGGAGTAGGTTTTATTAGCGGAGAAGAAGCAGTAAATTGGGGCTTATCGGGACCGATGTTACGAGCTTCTGGAATACAATGGGATCTTCGTAAAGTAGATCCTTATGAGTCTTACAACCAATTTGATTGGAAAGTCCAATGGCAAAAAGAAGGGGATTCGTTAGCTCGCTATTTAGTACGAATTGGTGAAATGAGGGAATCCATCAAAATAATTCAACAAGCTGTAGAAAAAATTCCTGGAGGACCTTATGAAAATTTAGAAGTCCGACGCTTTAAGAAAGAAAATAATTCTGAATGGAATGATTTTGAGTATAAATTTCTTGGTAAAAAACCTTCGCCCAATTTTGAATTGTCAAGACAAGAGCTTTATGTAAGAGTAGAAGCCCCAAAAGGTGAATTAGGGATTTATCTAGTAGGAGATGATAGCCTTTTCCCCTGGAGATGGAAAATCCGTCCACCCGGGTTTATTAATTTGCAAATTCTTCCTCAGCTAGTTAAAAAAATGAAATTGGCTGATATCATGACGATATTAGGTAGTATAGATATCATTATGGGGGAAGTTGATCGTTGAAATGATAATAGATAGGGTAGAGGTAGAAACTATCAATTCTTTTTCGAAATTGGAATTATTAAAAGAAGTCTATGGACTGATATCGATTCTACCCATTTTGACCCTCCTTTTGGGAATAACAATAGAGGTACTCGTAATTGTGTGGTTAGAAAGAGAAATATCTGCGTCGATACAACAACGTATTGGTCCTGAATATGCTGGCCCCCTGGGCCTGCTTCAAGCTATAGCAGATGGGACTAAGCTACTTTTTAAAGAAGATATTCTGCCATCCCGAGGAGATATTTCTTTATTTAGCATTGGACCCTCTATAGCAGTCATATCAGTTTTATTAAGTTTTTTAGTTATCCCTTTGGGATATCATTTTGTTTTAGCCGATCTTAGTATTGGTGTTTTTTTATGGATTGCCATTTCAAGTATAGCTCCTATTGGTCTTCTTATGGCAGGATATAGCTCAAATAATAAATATTCTTTTTCAGGCGGTCTACGAGCTGCTGCTCAATCCATTAGTTATGAAATACCATTAACTTTTTGTGTGCTAGCAATATCTCTACGTGTGATTCGTTAAAATAGATCTTTTTCCTATAAAATCCATTAACTATTTATATTCCTTTTCTTATTTAGTATTTGGGTTGGTAAGTTAAACTAGATAGCTATATGAGTGAAACAAAACAGCTTATAAATTTGTAGTAAAAAGAAAAAATCTCATTTCCTACGTACAAGAAAAAAGTGGAAGTAAACATAAGCAGTGTAAACTCTTTATCCCAAGGTTGATATTTTTTAATTAGTCATCATATCTTGAAGCGGCCAAGAATAAAGGATTCACGATATGGAATTCCATTACTAGAATACTCCTAGTTATTACTATAACTTAATAATCCATAAGAAGAATCCACCAAAAGTTAGTGAAGGGTTAGGAACACTAAAGTACATAAAGGATTAGTAATGGAAAATCTAAAACATTAGAGATTTTTGCCCATAAAAGGAATCATAATAAGGACTTGCAATTTGTAGAAATTATCAAGTAGTACTTTCTTCGGATTCCGATCCAGAGTATGTTCCCATTCACTTGTTAAGGAAATGGCTATCAAGAACGAATTAACCCTTTATCCATTTTTTCTTTTTAAATACCCCCTCCCTGGGGAAAGAAGA
>NW_028260545.1:0-40246 GCF_056163025.1 Triticum urartu
TCCTTAATGTCTATAAGTGGAGTCCTCTTTTATGCAGGTTTCCACTTTAAGCAATGATTTTAGAATCCGATTCAATAGAAAATGAGAAAATATGCAAACAAAATAGAAGAAACAAATGTATATATATAGGATATTATATTATATATTCCTAGGTTAGATTCATTATCTAATCCGATATATGGATATGGAATTCCCTTCTATGTAGTTCGGACAATTCACATTATCATTTCAATTTGATTTCAATTTGTACTTTTTAGTTACTTTACTTCTCCCCAATAGAGCTTAGAAGTAAGAATTTATTGGTTGATTGTATCCTTAACCATTTCTTTTTTTTGACACGAGGAACTACTCACCATGAATCCACTAATTGCTGCTGCTTCTGTTATTGCTGCTGGATTGGCCGTAGGGCTTGCTTCTATTGGACCTGGAGTTGGTCAAGGTACTGCTGCAGGACAAGCTGTAGAAGGTATTGCGAGACAGCCAGAAGCAGAAGGTAAAATACGAGGTACTTTATTGCTTAGTCTAGCTTTTATGGAAGCTTTAACAATTTATGGACTAGTTGTGGCACTAGCGCTTTTATTTGCGAACCCTTTTGTTTAATCTTAAAAAAAAAATTCTTTCGATTTCGATTAGATACTTTTTTCTTTTTTTAGTAAATTGGTATTTGCTTCCACAATTCCAATTATATCAATACTTTATTTAATTTACTCCTATTTATTACTCCTGGAATTATCTATTTATCGGGACAGATAATACCCCATTCTAGGAAGGGCTGAGTTGAGTATTATTAATTTAGAAGATATGCTCACCTTCTTATTTCCCGTCCTTAGTTTAGGAAAGTGGAAAGTTTTTTCCTTTTATTTTAGGAATTTTGGGAACAGAACATTTCAACAAAGGAAGTCTTTCACCGGTCAAACAAGACGTAAGACTTAATCTAAAAGAAATTACTAGATTGAATCTATTTGCATTAAAAAAACCGATCAAAAAAGGGCGAGCGAAGTAAGTGATCGAAAAACTTTGTTCTTTGTTCGTCCTATCTATAAGAGGAGAGCATATGAAAAATGTAACCCATTCTTTCGTTTTTTTAGCTCACTGGCCATCCGCTGGCAGTTTCGGGCTTAATACCGATATTTTAGCAACAAATCTAATAAATCTAACTGTAGTGGTTGGTGTTTTGATTTTTTTTGGAAAGGGAGTGTGTGCGAGTTGTCTATTTCAAGAATAGATTGGATCTATCCGGCTGCACTTTATAATATTTTTAGTATTTTTCGGATAAATAAGAAAAGGGTGCACGATCTCGACGAATTACTTCTGAATAAATTCAGAAATCATATGGAAGAACCATAGCATTTCGCGACTCATTGGTAAATCAACTTTGATTCTCTATAAACCAAGAATGTGAGACCATTAACACGGTTAAAGCTAAACTGCTTGAAGTCCAGGCAAAAAGAGGTACTCTTTCTACAACTATATTAGTATTAGTACCAATTTAAACGGGAAATAGCTAATGTAAAATTTATCTGATATAGAACACTCATATCGATAAAATGGTTTGAACTATTTACTAGAAAAAAAAGGGGGCACCCTGCCCTTTTTTAACCAATGCCGAATCGACGACCTATGTATAAAAAAGAGAAATTTTTTGGATTTGAAGAAAAAAAAAATAAAAAAGAATTCTATTAATTTTCATTTTCCATTTATTTAGTTAGTTTTTCTTAATGAAATTGAAATTATTAACTAGAGGGCAAATAAAAATAAAGAAACAACTTTGCTGACCATGATATATTTTTATCTAGGCGGAAGAGTCCTCTTAATATTTATCTAGTCTTATATAGGTTTCGGTATATTGAAATATAAACATAAAAAAGAAGATAGAGGATAGGCTCATTACTTAAAAAAAAGATATGGAAATAGCTATAGAAAAAAAAAAAGGAGCGTGAGAGCCAAATGAATCGAAAGATTCATGTTTGGTTCGGGAAGAGATCATAAAAGTTGTAAACTTACAAAATAATCTACTTTCATTAAAAGATTTATTAGATAATCGAAAACAGAGGATCTTGAGTACTATTCGAAATTCAGAAGAATTGCGTAGAGGGACCATTGAGCAACTCGAAAAAGCTCGGATTCGATTACAGAAAGTCGAACTAGAAGCGGATGAGTATCGAATGAATGGATACTCTGAGATAGAACGAGAAAAAGCAAATTTGATTAATGCTACTTCTATTAGTTTGGAACAATTGGAAAAGTCTAAAAACGAAACCCTTTATTTTGAAAAACAAAGGGCAATGAATCAGGTCCGACAGCGGGTTTTCCAACAGGCCGTACAAGGAGCTCTAGGAACTCTGAATAGTTGTTTGAATACCGAGTTACATTTCCGTACGATTCGTGCTAATATTGGCATTCTCGGGTCCCTGGAATGGAAGAAATAATTAAATTAATTAGGCCTTGAACTTCTACTTTCGTTTAGAATTTAGGCATTATTTTTCCCCTTGCTTCCGAAAAAAGAGTCAAGAAACACTAATGGCAACCCTTCGAGTCGACGAAATTCATAAAATTCTCCGCGAACGTATTGAACAATATAATAGGAAAGTAGGGATTGAGAATATAGGTCGCGTAGTTCAAGTGGGGGATGGGATTGCTCGTATTATAGGTCTTGGTGAAATAATGTCAGGTGAATTAGTCGAATTTGCAGAAGGTACTAGGGGTATTGCTCTGAATTTGGAATCCAAAAATGTTGGGATTGTATTAATGGGCGATGGGTTGATGATACAAGAGGGAAGTTTTGTAAAAGCAACAGGAAGAATTGCTCAGATACCCGTGAGTGAGGCTTACTTGGGTCGTGTTGTAAATGCTCTGGCTAAACCTATTGATGGGAAAGGCGAAATTATAGCTTCCGAATCTCGCTTAATTGAATCTCCTGCTCCAAGTATAATTTCCAGGCGTTCCGTATACGAACCTCTTCAAACAGGGCTTATTGCTATCGATTCGATGATCCCTATAGGGCGCGGTCAGCGAGAGTTAATTATTGGGGACAGACAGACTGGCAAAACAGCAGTAGCCACAGATACAATTCTCAATCAAAAAGGGCAAGGTGTAATATGTGTTTATGTAGCTATCGGTCAAAGAGCATCCTCCGTAGCTCAAGTAGTAACTACTTTCCATGAGGAGGGGGCCATGGAATACACTATTGTAGTAGCTGAAATGGCGGATTCACCTGCTACATTACAATACCTCGCTCCTTATACGGGAGCAGCCCTGGCTGAGTATTTTATGTACCGCGAACGGCATACTTTAATAATTTATGATGATCTCTCCAAACAGGCACAAGCTTATCGCCAAATGTCCCTTCTATTAAGAAGACCTCCCGGACGTGAGGCTTATCCAGGGGATGTTTTTTATTTGCATTCACGCCTTTTAGAAAGAGCCGCTAAATTAAATTCTCTTTTAGGCGAAGGAAGTATGACCGCTTTACCAATAGTTGAGACTCAATCTGGAGACGTTTCCGCCTATATTCCTACTAATGTAATCTCCATTACAGATGGACAAATATTCTTATCTGCGGATCTATTCAATGCCGGAATTCGACCCGCTATTAATGTGGGTATTTCTGTTTCCAGAGTAGGATCCGCGGCTCAAATTAAAGCCATGAAACAAGTAGCTGGCAAATCAAAATTGGAACTAGCGCAATTCGCAGAGTTACAAGCCTTTGCACAATTCGCCTCTGCTCTCGATAAAACAAGTCAGAATCAATTGGCAAGGGGTCGACGATTAAGGGAATTGCTTAAACAATCCCAGGCAAATCCTCTCCCAGTGGAAGAGCAGATAGCTACTATTTATACCGGAACAAGAGGATATCTTGATTCGTTAGAAATTGAACAGGTAAATAAATTTCTGGATGAGTTACGTAAACATCTAAAAGATACTAAACCTCAATTCCAAGAAATTATATCTTCTAGCAAGACATTCACCGAGCAAGCGGAAATCCTTTTGAAGGAAGCTATTCAGGAACAGCTGGAACGGTTTTCTCTTCAGTAACAAATAAATTTTGCATGTCTACTCTTGTTAGTAGAATAGGAATCGTTGAGAAAGCTTTTTCATTTGAATCATGCAAAAAAGTTTTCTTTGTTTTTAGTTTAGTATAGTTATTTAAAGAATAGATAGAAATAAGATTGCGTCCAATAGGATTTGAACCTATACCAAAGGTTTAGAAGACCTCTGTCCTATCCATTAGACAATGGACGCTTTTCTTTCATATTTTATTCTTTCTTTTATTTTTTTGCTTCTTCCGAGAAAAAACTGTTAGACCAAAACTCTTTTAGGAAATCAAAAAATCCAGATACAAATGCATGATGTATATATTATATCATGCATATATCATAAAGAAGGAGTATGGAGGCGGTAGTGGGAATCGAACCCGCAACCCCAAGGTTATGAGCCTTATGAGCTACCAAACTGCTCTATACTCTTAAACTAAAGAGGGGTAACTAGTGGATAAAAGAGGGTTGGATACGCCCCTCTACCAATATCTATACAAATAGAATAGTCCATTTATACAGAATGGTAAAGAGGGCTCCTCTATGATTATCAATTCCAGAAATCCATACAAATACGAAAGGGTATTTTATCCTTACCAACTGGATCTTGTTGCACCCGGTAACAAACATTCATAAACCATTTCTCGAAGTACGTGTCCGGATAGCCCAAAATGTCGATAGTTAGCTCTAGGTCTTCCGGTCAAAAAACAACGTCGATGAAGGCGTGTAGGTGCACTATTACGCGGTAGGGATTGCAATTTTTCTCGCATTTTCGTTTTTTCACTCAAACTCAAGGGAGAAACTTTGCTTCTTATCTTTTTTTTTAAAGATTGACGAATCAAATGATATTTCTGTTCTAATTTCTGCCGCTTCTTCTCCCTCTGAATCAAACTTTTTTTTGCCATAATGTGTCGTTGCTATTATTACCAAGTATACGGTTCTAATCCTAGATGGAAAAATAAATAGAAAAAGAAATCTAAAAAGGCAGATCCTCCCTCTCTATCAAGAGTAATGAACTAGGTGCTGATACAGTACAAAAAAACAAACTAAATTAACCAAACTTGCCTGATGTTGAGGCAATCAAGAAAGCTGCATAAGTGAATATATAACCCACGGAAAAGTGAGCTAATCCAACCAATCTTGCTTGCACAATGGAAAGAGCCACGGGCTTATCTCTCCAGCGAATTAAATTAGCTAAAGGTGTGCGTTCATGAGCCCATGCTAAAGTCTCAATTAATTCCTGCCAATACCCCCGCCAGGAAATTAAGAACATAAATCCAGTAGCCCAAACAAGATGTCCAAATAAGAACATCCACGCCCATACCGATAAACTATTCATCCCAAAAGGATTATATCCATTGATAAGTTGTGAAGAGTTTAACCATAGGTAATCTCTTAACCATCCCATCAAATAAGTGGAGGATTCATTAAATTGTGAAACGTTGCCCTGCCATAATGTGATATGTTTCCAATGCCAATAAAAAGTAACCCACCCAATGGTATTTAACATCCAGAAAACTGCCAAATAAAATGCGTCCCAAGCAGAAATATCACAAGTACCGCCGCGCCCTGGGCCGTCACAAGGAAAACTATATCCAAAATCCTTTTTATCTGGCATTAATTTGGAACCGCGTGCATCTAAAGCGCCCTTTACTAAAATCAATGTAGTTGTATGCAAACCTAGAGCAATAGCATGATGAACCAAGAAATCCCCAGGTCCTATTGTTAAGAAAAGCGAATTACTATTCTCATTAACAGCATTCAACCATCCGGGCAACCATAGGCTTCGACCCGCATTGAAAGCGGGGCCATTCGTTGAAGATAAGAGTATATCGAACCCATATGTCGTCTTGCCATGAGCAGATTGTATCCATTGGGCAAATATAGGTTCGATCAAGATTTGCTTTTCTGGAGTACCAAAAGCAAGCATGACGTCGTTATGAACATAAAGGCCCAAGGTATGGAATCCTAGAAAGAGGCTAGCCCAACTTAAATGAGATATGATAGCTTCTTTATGGTCTAACATTCTTGCCAATACATTATCCTCATTCTGTTCCGGATTGTAATCCCTAATGAAAAAAATAGCTCCATGAGCAAAAGCCCCTGTCATGATGAACCCTGCAATATATTGGTGATGAGTATATAAAGCAGCTTGAGTAGTAAAGTCTTGTGCTATGAATGCATAAGGAGGTAAAGAGTACATATGTTGAGCTACTAAGGAAGTAATAACCCCTAAAGAAGCTAGAGCAAGACCTAACTGAAAATGAATCGAATTGTTGATTGTGTCATAAAGGCCCTTATGCCCACGCCCTAATCGACCCCCCGGAGGAGTATGCGCTTCTAAAAGATCTTTAATACTGTGCCCAATTCCGAAGTTAGTTCGATACATGTGACCGGCAATGAGAAAAATAAATGCAATAGCTAAATGATGGTGAGCCATATCGGTCAGCCACAAACTTTGTGTTTGTGGATGGAATCCCCCAAGAAGAGTTAGAATGGCAGTTCCCGCTCCTTGAGCGGTACCAAATAAATGATTACTCGAATCAGGGTTTTGGGCATAAAGATTCCATTGACCCGTCAAAAGGGGTCCCAACCCCTGGGGATAGGGTAATACATCTAAGAAATTATTCCATCGAACGTACTCCCCCCTGGATGCGGGAATAGCAACATGAACTAAATGTCCTGTCCAAGCCAAAGAACTTACCCCGAAAAGTCCTGACAAATGATGATTGAGACGAGATTCCGCGTTTTTGAACCACGAAAGGCTTGGTTTCCATTTGGGTTGTAGATGTAACCAACCCGCTATTAAGGACAGCGTAGAAAGAAATAATAGAAAAAGAGCTCCAGTATAAAGATCCTCATTGGTGCGTAATCCTATTGTATACCACCACTGATAAACTCCAGAATAAGCAATATTCACTGGACCAGCAGCACCTCCTCGAGTAAAGGCTTCCACAGCGGGTTGACCAAAATGAGGATCCCAAATCGCATGAGCAATAGGTCTTACGTGTAAAGGATCCTGTATCCATGATTCAAAATTTCCTTGCCAAGCTACATGAAACAGATTTCCGGACGTCCATAGAAAGATTATTGCTAATTGCCCAAAGTGAGAAGCAAAAATGTTCTGATAAAGACGTTCTTCAGTAATATCATCATGACTTTCGAAATCATGTGCGGTAGCAATACCAAACCAAATACGACGAGTAGTGGGGTCCTGAGCTAAGCCTTGGCTAAACCTGGGAAATCTTAATTCCATAATGCCTTTCAAATCCTCCTAGCCACTATCCTACTGCAATAATTCTCGCTAAGAAGAATGCCCATGTCGTGGCAATTCCACCCAGAAGGTAATGGGTTACTCCTACAGCGCGTCCTTGTATAATGCTCAAGGCTCTAGGCTGAGTAGCAGGAGCAACTTTTAATTTGTTATGAGCCCAAACGATAGATTCAATGAGTTCTTGCCAATAACCACGGCCGCTGAATAAAAACATTAAACTGAAGGCCCAGACAAAATGAGCACCTAAGAAAAAAAGACCATATGCAGATAATGAAGAACCATAAGACTGAATGACTTGCGATGCCTGTGCCCACAAGAAATCTCGAAGCCACCCATTAATCGTAATGGAACTCTGTGCAAAGTTTCCCCCTGTAATATGAGTTACCACCCCTTGATCACTTATAGTACCCCAAACATCCGACTGCATTTTCCAACTGAAATGGAAAATGACTACCGAAATTGCATTGTACATCCAGAATAAACCTAAGAAAACATGATCCCAGGCGGATACTTGACATGTTCCCCCTCGGCCAGGCCCATCGCAAGGAAAGCGAAAACCTAGATTTGCTTTATCGGGTATCAAACGGGAACTCCGAGCAAATAAAACACCTTTCAAAAGTATTAATACAGTCACATGTATGGTAAATGCATGAATGTGATGGACTAAAAAATCTGCGGTTCCTAATGGAATAGGTAACAAAGCCACTTTGCCACCTACTGCTACTAACTCGCCGCCTCCCCACGTTAAGCTAGTACTTGTTGTTGCACCAGGAGCTGTTACGCCAGGCGCAGTAGCATGGATATTTTGTACCCATTGAGCAAAGATAGGTTGTAATTGTATGGCAGTATCCGAAAACATATCTTGTGGACGGCCTAAAGCACTCATGGTATCATTATGAATGTACAAGCCAAAACTGTGAAAACCTAGAAATATACATACCCAGTTAAGGTGGGATATGATTGCATCGCGGTGTCTAAGGACGCGATCTAATAGATCGTTGTATCGAGTAGTTGGATCATAGTCTCTTACCATAAAAATTGCTGCATGTGCAGCAGCACCGACTATTAGAAATCCGCCAATCCACATGTGGTGTGTGAACAAGGAAAGTTGTGTACCATAGTCAGTAGCTAGGTATGGATAGGGAGGCATAGAATACATATGATGAGCTACAACAATGGTTGTAGAGCCTAGCATAGCTAGGTTAAGAGATAATTGAGCATGCCATGACGTTGTTAAGATTTCATAAAGACCCTTATGGCCTTGTCCTGTAAATGGGCCCTTGTGAGCCTCCAAAATATCTTTAAGTCCATGGCCAATACCCCAATTGGTCCTATACATATGACCTGCGATTAGGAAAAGAATAGCAATAGCTAAATGATGGTGCGCAATATCGGTCAGCCAGAGACCACCGGTTACTGGATCTAGTCCTCCGCGAAAAGTCAGAAATTCTGCGTATTTGGACCAATTTAAAGTGAAAAAAGGGGTTGCTCCTTCGGCAAAACTAGGATAAAGTTGAGCCAAAAGGTCCCGATTCAAGATAAATTCATGAGGAAGTGGTATCTCTTTAGGATCCACCCCAGCGTCAAGAAATTGGTTAATTGGTAAAGATACATGAATTTGGTGCCCCGCCCAAGAAAGAGACCCAAGTCCTAATAATCCCGCTAAGTGGTGATTCAACATGGATTCTACATCTTGGAACCAGGCCAATTTGGGAGCGGCTTTGTGATAATGGAACCAACCAGCAAAAAGCATTAACGCTGCAAAAATCAATGCACCAATTGCAGTACAATAGAGTTGTAATTCACTAGTTATTCCAGATGCTCGCCAAAGCTGAAAAAAACCAGAGGTTATTTGGATTCCTCGGAAACCCCCGCCTACATCACCATTCAATATTTCTTGCCCTACTATAGGCCAAACTACCTGAGCACTGGGTCCAATGTGAGTAGGATCACTTAGCCATGCTTCATAATTGGAAAAACGGGCGCCATGAAAGTACATGCCACTCAACCAAAGAAAGATAATGGAAAGTTGCCCGAAATGAGCACTAAAGACTTTTCGAGAAATCTCCTCCAAATCACCAGTATGACTATCGAAATCGTGAGCATCAGCATGTAGGTTCCAGATCCAAGTGGTAGTATCAGGGCCCTTAGCTAGTGTTCTTGAGAAATGGCCGGGTCTGGCCCATTCCTCAAAAGATGTTTTTACAGGATCCCTATCCACAACAATTTTTACTTCTGGTTCCGGCGAACGAATAATCATTAAGTCCTCCTCTTTCCGGACAAGACATACAAAGAGACCCGCCAACTGTCTTTTTAGTGAATCTTTGAAAGATATATATTTTGAAAGATAGATTTTGAAAGATAGATTTTGAAAGATAGATATTGTGATTAGTTCTTTTCTTTACTATCTACCATCCTTCTATTTTTTTTTTAGTTATTCACTGGAGCAATTATATATTGAAGTCAATCCGAGGCAAGTGTTCGGGTCTATTATGACATAAAGATTAGGTGCCTAACGGACATTGTTTATCTTGAAAAACAAATATTTCTCGACGTAAGAAAAAAATCTTTTTTATTTTTAATTTAAGAAACTAGTGTATTTTTTTTGAGGGCATAAGCTCCTATCTATATCTACTTTCCTTGAGCATAATATAGGGTTTTTTATTTGATTCTAAATTCCAAGATAACTCATTAGAATTATTAATAAGATGGTCCTAATATATTAGCAATATTTAGATTGCCCCCTCTTTTTATTCACTTTATTACTTCTATTCTAGACCCTATCCCTATGGTTTATTCTTATGAAATATCATATAAAATAGAAGGTATAAGAAATGGATATAATGAAATTCTTGATTCGATCTTACGACCTAATTTATTTGATTAATGGATCAACAACCAAACCACCCATTTTATGAAAAAGAAGGAGCATGGTCTTATTCAAATTCAAAGCGCTTCGTAATCTTCAACCAGTTCTGTGCTTCAATATAATTTCCCGGAGTAAGCGCTATAGCTTGTTTCCAATATTCAGCAGCTTGATCAAACCAAGCTTCCGCAATTTCCGAATCACCCTGTAGAATGGCCTGTTCTCCTCGGTCGGAATAGGAAGTTCCTTCCCTTAGAACCGTACTTGAGAGTTTCCTACCTCATACGGCTCAGAAATTGCTATCTGAATTTCCCCTATCTTAACTGAATTCGATTTATCAAAAATCGATCCAATTTGTTCTTGGGTTAAGCAGAAGAAATTAATTACCTAAGTTTCAAACCCTAATTTTTATCAATAATCAGTTTGATCTTTTTTCCCACCTTCAGAAGAATGAAGCATAGATAGATATAGAGCCTTCGTTCAAATTTTCTGAGAGGTAACTATCCCGGTTTCATATATGAAATCTCTATAGAATCCTTGAAAAAGACTTTTTTCCATAAGAAAGAAAAAAGAACTTACTATCTTTGGGATCTGATACTACACCGCTGCTTAATCCCTTAGTGGATCGGCTCTATTACATAAGCGGATTCCTAAATTTTGCCCCATATCATGGGATAAGTAAGCAGTTTTTTTTAGTTGTATCGACCCAGTCGCTCACTAATTGATCTTTACGGTGCTTTCTCTATCAATTTGAGAAACTTTATCCATAGAGTAGTAGTATAGGCCATACTTTCTTCGTTTTTTGATTCTCGTGAAGTGTCCTTCCTTCCTACAGCTGATAGGGAAAAATCGTTGTTTTTACGATCCCTATGTAGAAAGCCCTTTTTTTCTAGTATTTACTAGAAAATTTGATCCTCTCTTTTTTTTTTTTCTTTCTATAGTGGAGATAGTCGCACGTAATGACAGATCACGGCCATATTATTAAAAGCTTGCGGTAAGAAGGGGTTTCGTTCTAGTGCCCGGAAATAATATTCCAAAGCCTTTGTATGCTCTCCATTGCTTGTGTGTATAAGGCCTATGTTATAGAGTATATAACTTCGATCATAGGGATCGATTTCTAGTCGCGTAGCTTCATAATAATTTTGCAAAGCTTCCGCATAATTTCCTTCGGATTGAGCCAACATCCGTTACGGTCGTTCATTCTATTCAAAAAATCTCCGTTCCAAAACCGTACATGAGGTTTTCATCTCATACGGCTCCTCCCTTCTGTACATAATAGTACTAAGCGAAATAATCTATAGAATCAAAATAGAATTAGTCCCGTCTCATTATGAACCGAAAGGGGCTGGTATTTTTCCAAGAAATCTCTAGCCAACCTTCCCACAAGAGGTTTTTCTTAACACCAATGAATTCTATTAATGCTAGAGGAAAACGATAGCTCCAATAATTTCTTTGTTCTCAACGCCTCCTATTTAGAGGAATTAGCTACTTCAACGATCTTTGATGGTTATAGGGGTATCCAAAGTACAAACCTGATGGTTGTTTGTTATCCCAACCATTCTTCCCAGCCCTGATACCGATCAGGAAAGGGGTAATTTCTAACAAAGTTTTTCTCTTGTTGATTCCTATTTCTAGGTGTAGTGCTTTTCTCCCCTATGCTGCCTACGGATACTAATAGAGTAGGATTGGCCTGTAATCCATACCATACCATATCCTGTAGGTGTAACCTTTCGCTCAATACTCAAATCTACAATTGAAGTATCTGAAGCCGCATCAATCGAGGATACACGACGGAAGGAATTGTTAGTTCGCCTCACCTTCCCGAAGCGTGGGTTTGTTTGCTTTACAAATTTGGTTCTCTCTATGCCAACCCCCCTCTCTTTTTCGTAAGACTGAGGTATAGGTAGGGCTAAAAAAAAGCAAAAAAAAGAGTCAAATCGCACCATCTCTATAATAAGTAAATGCCTTTTTTTCTCCTGAGGTTGTCGGAATTATTCGCAATAAAATATTGGCTACAATTGAGGAGGTCTTATCAATGAAATTTCCATTTCCACGGGATCTAGGCATAATTCCCAACCCATTCTATATAGAATTGTTTTCATTCCTTCACAAAATAACATAAAAACAAACACATTCGATTCTTATAATTATAAATAGATTGATCCATATGCTCTACTCTAAATCCATATGCTTTAAATGGATAAGAGAGATATGGATTTTCCGCTCAGCTCAAATTGTATCCTTTTCCTTCTGCTTGGACACGAAGAGATATGAAATATTTGACTAAGACTGGATTTCATTCCACTTTCCTATTTCTGAACAACAACTTATGTTATCAACTATTTCGTGTTTTCAAAGTTATTAATTGTCTCATACCCTATTTTTGATTTCGATAGTATGGTGTAGCGTATCTTATGCAAACGGAATTCTAAGGTTTCTTTATTTTATTATGCAATAAGAAGAATTCTTCCATTTTCTTTTTCTTTAGTTGCGGGAAAACCCAAATTAAAACTTTTATTTTATAGCGAGCGCAATTTCTAGTAAAAAATCCTGTATCCTTCCACTTAGATCAAAAGGAATTTTTCCAATAGAACTATGGAACCCCCGAGTGGTTGCGGTTGTACCTGTACTGCAGGAATAAGAAAACTCGCTATTCACTCAGTTTATTTTCCATAATAAGTTATGTAGGAGAGATGGCCGAGCGGTTCAAGGCGTAGCATTGGAACTGCTATGTAGACTTTTGTTTACCGAGGGTTCGAATCCCTCTCTTTCCGTTTTTCTTAATTCATCAACGTTAAGGATCACAATGTATCAAATCAAATAACAATTTTTTCCAGCAATAATATAATATCTTATATTATCTTATTTTGATTTAATAGAAATTAGAAATTCTCTATAGCAAATTACTGTGGTATGTAAAATACACATAGAGGAAAAAAGAAAAAAGGATCCTAATCCTAGGGTTAATCAATTTTAGCTAGTTGATGGGAAAATACAAATTAATGGTAATGGTCTTAGGGCGATTTAGTTCGGGGAAAGGGGAAGGGGAAGAAAATTCTATGAACCTTTCCTTTTTTCGTTAAGTTCAAGTCTGACGAGAGTAATATTCTACAACTAACAACTCATTTATTTTGAGACCGACCCACTTCCTATCTAGGATTTTATTTACTAGTCCTTTATATTCCAACGTGTCAATCGCCAAATGCTTTGGCAATTTCCCCGGGTCCGATGAAGCAATATAATTTTGAACCAGACCTTTTGATCTTTGGTTATCTTTCGTAGTAATAATATCTCGGGGTTTGCAACGAAAACTTGGTATATTGACTATACGACCATTAACTAAAATATGTCTATGGTTGACTAATTGGCGGGCCCCAGGAATGGTTGAAGCCATACCCAATCGAAAAAGGATATTATCCAAACGCATTTCAAGTAATTGTAGTAAAACCTGGCCTGTTGACCTTTTTGCTTTTCCAGCGATATGTACATATCTAAGTAATTGTCGTTCTGTCAGACCATAATGAAAACGCAATTTCTGTTTTTCTTGAAGACGAATACGATATTGCTCCTTTTTCCCAGAATTGAATTTTTTTTTAAGATTACTTCCGGATTTAGGTGTTTTTCTAGTGAGTCCTGGTAAAGCTCCCAGACGGCGTATTTTTTTTAAACGAGGTCCTCGATAACGGGACATGAAGACTCCTTTTTTTATTTTATTGAAATTTCATTTTACACAATTAATTTCATTGTATTTACATTACAGAATACATCGAAATTAAAACTGAATTAAACTACAGGATAAACAGAGTAAAATCAACTAAAGTACCCCAAAAAATGGAATTTCATCAAAATCTTTTTTTTTTGTATATATATTATTTATTTTATTGTTTTGTATCTAGCAAAATTGTAAGGTAAAAAACATAAAAGATCCTGGATTCTCCATTTAATTCGGAAAAAAAGAGATTCTTGTTCGTAGAACATCGATAGAGAAAAAAAAGCCGACTATCGGATTTGAACCGATGACCCTCGCATTACAAATGCGATGCTCTAACCTCTGAGCTAAGTGGGCTTACATAACGGAAATAGTGTAACAAATAGAAATAGGTATAGTATAGGAAATCCGTAAAATCTCAGATATTAGTTATTAATCTTAGCTATTAACTAGTTCTAAATTTGAAGTTATACTTATAAAAATAAAAAAATACTAAAACTTCTTAAAGATAAAGTTAGCTTGATATGCTTAACTATAGGATATTAAAAAATAAAATTATAGAATTTATTGGTATTTTCATTCGATCATTATAGACTTTATTATTTGTTAATAATTTGAGGATTAATATTTCACTAAGGGGAACATAGAGTCAGAGTAAATAAAATTGCTAATTCTGATTAGAAAAAAAGAATAAATATCAAGCGTTATAGTATAATTTTGAATACTATAAAAAAGTAAGACGGGAGGTGGGGGAGATAAAAACTTTTGGATATATTGATTCGGATTGAATTGCAAATACATCAAGGATAGAATCAATTCAATTCTGAATTGCAATAAGCAAGCGAGGTCTCTCAAATAGAGTCGAACTGAACTGCTAGACTACGTTGAGTGATGAACTCAATGATTCAAAAAAAAAACTAAGAGATGGATGAAATTACACAAGGAATCCTGGTCTCAAAGAAGAGGGAAATGGGGATATGGCGAAATCGGTAGACGCTACGGACTTGATTGTATTGAGCCTTGGTATGGAAACCTGCTAAGTGGTAACTTCCAAATTCAGAGAAACCCTGGAATTAAAAAAGGGCAATCCTGAGCCAAATCCGTGTTTTGAGAAAACAAGGGGTTCTCGAACTAGAATACAAAGGAAAAGGATAGGTGCAGAGACTCAATGGAAGCTGTTCTAACGAATCGAGTTAATTACGTTGTGTTGTTAGTGGAATTCCTTCTAGTTCTAAATTAGAGAAAGAGGGGTTTTATACCTTATACATTTAATAAACACGTATAGATACTGACATAGCAAACGATTAATCACAGAACTCATATTATATTCTAATTATAATATAGGTTCTTTATCTTTTTTAAAAATGAAATTAGAAATGATAATGATTATGAAATAAAAAACTCATATCATAATTTTTTTTTTTCATTATTGTGAATCCACTCCAATCGAATATTGAATAATCAAATTCTTCAATTAAAATTCAAAGTTTTCGAGATCTTTAAAAAAGTGGATTAATCGGACGAGGACAAAGAGAGAGTCCCATTCTACATGTCAATACTGACAACAATGAAATTTCTAGTAAAAGGAAAATCCGTCGACTTTATAAGTTGTGAGGGTTCAAGTCCCTCTATCCCCAAATCCTCTTTTATTCCCTAACTATACTATATTATTATTATTTATCCTCTTTTTTTTTTTCTTTTTATCAATGCACTTTTTTTTCTTTTTATCAATGCAATGGGTTTAAGATTCATTAGCTTTCTCATTCTACTCTTTCACAAAGGAATGCGAAGAGAACTCAATGGATCTTATCCTATTCATTGAATAGATTTCTTTTTTATTAGAGTATCGGCAAGAAATCTTGGTTATTCACTCTATTTTTAAGTTTTATTTAAGTAAACCATGCACAATGCATAGGACTACCCCCCCCATTTTCAAATTTAAAATTTGAAATACTTTAATTAATTTTTAGTCCTTTTAATTGACATAGATACAAATACTCTACTAGGATGATGCACAAGAAAAGGTCAGGATAGCTCAGTTGGTAGAGCAGAGGACTGAAAATCCTCGTGTCACCAGTTCAAATCTGGTTCCTGGCAGAGAAAAAAAAAAAAAAGATCCACCGAATAGGTATTGATCCAAATACCTCGAGATGGATTGTGATACATATTCATTAATAATATTTATTCATCTAAGTGGATAAATCTATAATATAAATATAGAGGCACTTCTTTTTCTTTTTAAAGAAGTTTTAAAATATATCTTTTCTTTATGATAAAGAAGGGGGTGAGATTCCCCTTTATTTTTTTGCGTTTCTTAATTTTGTATTCCGCTATTCCGACGAATATTTTTTTAGTCTTGCTTATCTTTATCTTATCTTATTTTCCTAGTTGTGCTAAGTAATGTGCGCGGTACAAAGTTCCTGGTAGAGAACTTCTTTGAGTCATCCTATTTTTCTGTTCATATGAAGGAAATTAATATGCGATTTTCAAAATAGGGGAATCCAAATGAAACCCTTTTTTTGCTCAGTCTATCTGGAATGCTTTTGTATAATTAGGAATTAATTATAAATAGGTATTCCGTTTCATCTAGGAAAAGAACCTAAAAATATTCCTTGACTTGAATAAAATCTGGAGTTGTGTTGTATAAGTGAGCATGAATTTCTTATCATTCAATGAGCATCTTGTATTTCATAAAAATTGGGGGTTATATAATCCTTACGTAAGGGCCAGCCTATCCAACTTTCAGGCATTAGGATACGTTTAAGGCGCGGATGATTATCATAAGAGATTCCCACCATATCATAAGATTCGCGTTCTTGAAAATCGGCACTTCTCCAAATCCAGAAGACAGACGGAATTCTAGGATTATCCTTTTGGGCAAAGACTTTTATGCAGACTTCTTCTGGATTATCTATACCATATTGTATTCTCGTAAGATGATACACGCTAGCTAAAGATCCACCGGGTGCTACATCATAAGCACATTGGGAGCGTAAATAATTGTAACCATATACATATAAAATGACAGCAATGGAATCCCAATCCCCTGCTTTTATTTGTAAAGTCTCTATTCCTCGGTGATCAAAGCCCAAAGATCTATGAACCACCTCATGTTTGACTAGCCAATTAGATAACCAACCCTGCTGCATTGTCTTCATCTCTCCCTCTTTGTATAAATATTTCACATTTCGGATGCAAGTTTGAAAGATTGCCCTGCTTTTTATTTTTCTACACAAAAGAGCCCCTCTCCTAATTCACTAATTTGTAGGAAGGTACTGAACTTTTGGATTTGAAAAAAGTTTCAGAAGATATATCTAATGTAGATGGTGATTGATAGAGCAATTCTTGCTCATAAGTTCCTGTATGAGTACTGCGCCTAACATAAAGCTTGTGACTGGTAGTAAAACATCTATTTTTATTTTGAGATAGAGTTTGATCCTCAACTATTTCTCGCGATATCTTCTTACGAAGTTTTGTTAGGGCATCTATAACTGCCTCCGGTTTAGGTGGGCAGCCCGGCAAGTAGACATCCACAGGAATTAACTTATCAACTCCCCGAACAGTACTATAGGAATCCGTACTGAACATTCCCCCTGTAATAGTACAGGCTCCCATAGCAATGACGTATTTTGGTTCAGGCATTTGCTCGTATAATCTCACTAAAGAGGGAGCCATTTTCATTGTTACCGTACCGGCTGTTAAAATTAGGTCTGCTTGCCTAGGACTTGATCTTGGTACCAATCCATAACGATCAAAGTCGAATCGTGAGCCTATTAATGAAGCAAATTCAATGAAACAACAACTGGTACCGTATAGAAGGGGCCATAAACTGGAGAGTCTTGACCAATTCGAAAGATCATTTGGTGTAGTTGAAATAACAGAATTGGAACTTGTTTGGTCAAGTAAGGGAAACTCAATCAAATTCATAACTGTCTCAATAGAATCTTTTCCTTCTTTTTTTTTGTCTAAATATTCAGTTAAGACCATTCCAAGGCTCCTTTTCGCCATGCATAAACTAAACCAACAACTAAGATAAGCACGAAAATCAAAGCTTCGATAAAAACGGATACACCCAATACGTCGAAACTCATTGCCCAAGGGTATAGAAAGACGGTTTCCACATCAAAAACAACAAAAACGAGCGCAAACATATAATAGCGTATTCGGAATTGTACCCAAGCCCCTCCCATGGGTTCTATACCCGATTCATAACTAGAAAGCTTCTCTGGTCCTTCACTAACCGGGGCTAAAAGTCCTGAAATCGAAAATGCCAAAATAGGAATAAGGCTTGCTATTATTAGAAATGTCCAAAAAATATCATATTCGTGAAGCAGAAACATAATGTACTCCCATTAATGTGGAATAGGCGGAACTTAAATTAGTCAATTCAATTCAGCATTGTCAATTTATCCAGAACTTCTCTCTTTTCCTCGGTGAAACAAGAATCTTTTTTGTTCAAACAAAAGCGCTTAGTTTAAGTTTAGCCTTTGTTTCCTCTGTGCTGCATCTTCTTTAAAGATTCATCCAATGGAATCCCAACTCCCTTTCTTTTGGATTTCCATTCTATTTAGATATGGTGTATGTAGATCTAATTCTTATATAAAGAAAACTTTCTCGTTTCACTTTGTCTCGCTTTCTCTAGAATCTCTAGAAAAAAGAATAGCTCTATCCTTTATTTAATATTTAATAATAAAATAATAAGAGACTATTAAATAAAAATGAGAATACTACTAAATTAGAACCTAATTAAGATAGTAGGACTAATCTATGCAGTATAATTAATGAGAAGTAATACTATAAAATAAAAATAAAGAACTCTATTTCAGAACTATGAGACAGAATATTCTGTTTTCTTATTTACTCTTTACTTTATTTTTTCTATTTAAAGTTGATCAATTTACATAATGTATCTATAAACAAAGTAATAAATATACTTAAAACAAAGTAGGAATTCGCAAAATGGATAAAATCATTGCAGTTATTATAGGGAAGTCTAGAGATATCCTATTTGAAGGAGGACGGGATTCAAATCAGGGAAAGGATCCTTTCTTCTATTGATTTGATAGAAATTCGTTTTTCTTTTCCTGTCTGTATGATTTTGATTTTCGATGAATGAGCCTTTGGTAATGCTTTTATCTTATTCTATGTCGCAGGCGCCTATCCAGTCTATAAACAAATACTAATGAGAAAATGAAAACTATACTAAACTAAAGAAAACATAGGATAGAGATCCTAAAATCTAAAAAAGGGCATATTAGGGCTATACGGATTCGAACCGTAGACCTTCTCGGTAAAACAGATCAAACGGATTATTATCGAAATGATTTGAACTGTTTCAAAGACCCAACATGCATTTTTTTGCATTGGGCTCTTTCATAAACTGATTTAAAGATCAGTTAGTCCACCATAGTTTTTCTTTACGGAAAGATAATGAGATGGCTCCCTGTGCTCTGATTGATTTTTTGTATTATGATCTATCTAGGAGCAATACCAAAGTGTTTCAAAGGAGGATTACCTTGACTTAGGTCTGCCTCCGGTCTAAATTAAATCAACCTAAGTGAAATGGAGTCTCTATCGTTCCACTGCAAGAGTTAACTATGAGACTTCATACACCTTAAAGTTCATAGAACGAAAAGAAGTTTTTTGGAGGCCCTTATCCTCATTACGCCTAGCATTTAGTGGGCTGGATATTTACCTTATCAACTAGCAAATCCATAAGGGTTCTATTTGATTAGGCACCTGAATTGGCACCTGAATCGGACTGAACCGACTGTTTGTCAGGCTACTGTTCTCCTATTCTCTCGAATCTATGAAGTAAGACATTGATTTTGCAATAAGATCGATTATGTTCATTGCATAATAAGCTCCTTTGAAAAGCATTGGCGCACGTGTAAACGAGTTGCTCTACCGAACTGAGCTATAGCCCTTATCAGAGATATCTTAACATATAGATAATTTCTTGTCAAGATGAATATTTTCTAATGCCAGAGGATACCCCTTTGATCTGTATCTGTTTAGTATTTAGTTTAGTATTTAGTATATAACAGACCAATAACAGAGCGGTATTGCTTAGAAAAGGGATTCAATATATAATCGATCGAAGTAATGGGTCTTCCTTTGTGGTGATAAATTGCCTACTTAACTCAGTGGTTAGAGTATTGCTTTCATACGGCGGGAGTCATTGGTTCAAATCCAATAGTAGGTAAGTAGGTAGAAAAATTACTAGATAGCATTGGACTTACTTCGCTTCGCTATCTAATAACTTTTTCTACCCCTCTTCCCTTTTTCTTTGTATCAACTATAAACCACTGGATTGTCTTCAATTGGATGGGGGAATCCAATTGACAGCCTCGATTCGTATCCTAGCTCGTCTGAGAGCGAGCTTCGCTTCAACCAAATCTTTCGTACCCTCAGCTTTACTCAAGTTAGCTTCGGCTATTTCAAGTGCCTTTTGAGCTTCTTCCGGATCAATATCACTACCCAGTTCCGCATCATTTCCTAAAATGATGATCTCATTATTAACTATTCTCGCAAAACCGCTCCACAGAATCGCTGTTAACCATTGGTCGTTGAGGAGGCGTATTCTCAAAGGACCCATATCTACTGCTGTGTTAATGGGGGCGTGGTTTGGTAATACGCCAATTTGGCCACTATTAGTGGATAAAATGATTTCTTTCACTTCACAATCCCAAATAATTCGCTTAGGAGTCAGTACATAAAGATTTAATTTCATTTCTTCGATTTGTTCTCCTCTTCTAAGGTTATAGCTTTCGTGCTAGCTTCATCGATGTTACCCACCAAATAAAAAGCCTGTTCAGGTAGGCCGTCTAATTCTCCGGAAAGGATTAGTTGAAATCCCCTAATAGTTTCCGCAAGAGCAACATACTTTCCTGGAGAACCAGTAAAAACTTCTGCCACAAAGAACGGTTGTGATAAGAAACGCTCAATTTTTCTTGCTCTTGCTACAGTTAAACGATCCTCTTCCGATAATTCATCCAAGCCAAGAATTGCGATAATGTCCTGAAGTTCTTTGTAACGTTGTAAAGTTTCCTTAACTCTTTGCGCAGTTTCATAATGTTCGTTGCCAACGATCCGAGGCTGTAACATAGTCGAGGTTGAATCTAAAGGATCTACTGCTGGATAAATACCCTTGGAAGCTAATCCTCTGGAAAGTACGGTAGTAGCATCCAAATGTGCAAATGTTGTGGCAGGGGCAGGGTCGGTCAAATCGTCTGCAGGTACATAAACTGCTTGAATCGAAGTTATAGATCCCTTTTTAGTAGAAGCAATTCTTTCTTGCAAAGAACCCATTTCTGTACTAAGAGTAGGTTGATAACCCACTGCGGAGGGCATTCTCCCTAATAAAGCGGATACCTCTGATCCTGCTTGAACAAAACGAAAGATATTATCGATAAATAAAAGCACGTCTTGCTTATTAACATCTCGGAAATATTCCGCCATAGTTAGGGCAGTTAAACCAACTCTCATACGAGCTCCCGGTGGTTCATTCATTTGGCCATAGACTAGAGCTACCTTTGATTCCTCAATATTTTTTTCATTAATTACTCCGGATTCCTTCATTTCCATATAAAGATCATTTCCTTCACGAGTCCGTTCCCCTACTCCACCGAATACGGATACGCCCCCATGAGCTTTAGCAATGTTATTGATTAATTCCATGATCAGTACTGTTTTACCTACTCCAGCCCCCCCAAATAGTCCTATTTTTCCTCCACGTCGATAAGGAGCTAAAAGATCGACGACCTTAATACCTGTTTCAAAGATGGATAATTTCGTATCTAACTCGATAAAGGCAGGCGCAGATCTATGAATAGGGAACGTTGCACTACTATCTACAGGACCCAAATTGTCAACAGGCTCCCCAAGAACGTTGAAAATTCGTCCGAGAGTAGCTCCACCGACCGGAACACTGAGAGGAGCTCCCGTGTCAATCACTTCCATTCCTCTCATCAACCCGTCCGTAGCACTCATAGCTACAGCTCTAACTCGATTATTTCCTAATAATTGTTGTACCTCACAAGTCACATTAATTTGCTTATCGGCAGTGTCTCTACTCTGGACTACCAAAGCGTTATAAATATAAGGTAACTTGCCTGGGGGAAAAGTGACATCCAGCACGGGTCCAATAATTTGATCGATACGACCTGTACTTTTTTCTTCAATTGTGGAAACCCCGGGAGGAGAAGTAGTAGGATTGGTTCTCATAATTATCACATAATTAAAAAAAAGGAATTTGTCGAAATTTTTCTTTTTTTATTGTTGAATAATGCCAAATCAAATCAAAAAAAATCCAAAAGTAAAAAGGAAATGAATTAGTTAATTCAATAAGAGAGAAAAGGGGACCAGGACTTGATTTCGTTGCCCAAGCGAATCCCATTCAATCGTTTACTCATGGAATGAGTCCATTGGAAAGTTCAATCAATCTTTTTTTTCATATACATTTTGCCTTTTGTGGAGGATCTGTGCCTACTCTACTTTCCTATCTAGGACTTCGATATACAAAATATATACTACTGTGAAGCATAGATTGCTGTCAACAAAGAATTTTATTAGTATTTAGTTAGGTATTTGCATTCAAAATAAGAAAAGAGAACTATTAAGAACTTGTAAAATAAGGATTAGGAATTAATTTGGGTTGCGCTATATCTATCAAAGAGTATACAATAATTATGGATTTGGTAAATCAAATCCATGGTTTAATAACGAACCGTGTTAACTTACCATAACAACAACTCAATTCCTATCGAATTCCTATATTGGAATTCCTATAGGATAGAACATACACAGGGTGTACGCATTATATATGAATGAAACATATTCATTAACCTAAGCATGCCCTCAATTTTCTTTAATGAGTTGATATTATATTAATTGAATATCCTTTTTGTTTTACGAGATTTTTGCTAAAGTTTCATTTACGCCTAATTAACATCGAGTAGACCCTGTTATTGTGAGAATTCTTAATTCAAGAGTTATAGGGAGGGACTTATGTCACCACAAACAGAAACTAAAGCAGGTGTTGGATTTCAAGCTGGTGTTAAAGATTATAAATTGACTTACTACACCCCAGAGTATGAAACTAAGGATACTGATATCTTGGCAGCATTCCGAGTAAGTCCTCAGCCTGGGGTTCCGCCCGAAGAAGCAGGGGCTGCAGTAGCTGCCGAATCTTCTACTGGTACATGGACAACTGTTTGGACTGATGGACTTACCAGTCTTGATCGTTACAAAGGACGATGCTATCACATCGAGCCTGTTGCTGGGGAAGACAACCAATGGATCTGTTATGTAGCTTATCCATTAGACCTATTTGAAGAGGGTTCCGTTACTAACATGTTTACTTCCATTGTAGGTAACGTATTTGGTTTCAAAGCCCTACGTGCTCTACGTTTGGAGGATCTACGAATTCCCCCTACTTATTCAAAAACTTTCCAAGGCCCGCCTCATGGTATCCAAGTTGAAAGAGATAAGTTGAACAAGTACGGTCGTCCTTTATTGGGATGTACTATTAAACCAAAATTGGGATTATCCGCAAAAAATTATGGTAGAGCGTGTTATGAGTGTCTACGTGGTGGACTTGATTTTACCAAAGATGATGAAAACGTAAACTCACAACCATTTATGCGCTGGAGAGACCGTTTTGTCTTTTGTGCCGAAGCTATTTATAAATCACAGGCCGAAACCGGTGAAATCAAGGGGCATTACTTGAATGCGACTGCGGGTACATGTGAAGAAATGATTAAGAGAGCTGTATTTGCAAGAGAATTAGGGGTTCCTATTGTAATGCATGACTACTTAACTGGGGGATTCACCGCAAATACTACTTTGGCTCATTATTGCCGCGACAATGGCCTACTTCTTCACATTCACCGTGCAATGCATGCAGTTATTGATAGACAGAAAAATCATGGTATGCATTTCCGTGTATTAGCTAAAGCATTGCGTATGTCTGGGGGAGATCATATCCACTCCGGTACAGTAGTAGGTAAGTTAGAAGGGGAACGCGAAATGACTTTAGGTTTTGTTGATTTATTGCGCGATGATTTTATTGAAAAAGATCGTGCTCGCGGTATCTTTTTCACTCAGGACTGGGTATCCATGCCAGGTGTTATACCGGTAGCTTCAGGTGGTATTCATGTTTGGCATATGCCAGCTCTGACCGAAATCTTTGGGGACGATTCTGTATTACAATTTGGTGGAGGAACTTTAGGACATCCTTGGGGAAATGCACCTGGTGCAGCAGCTAATCGAGTGGCTTTAGAAGCCTGTGTACAAGCTCGTAACGAAGGGCGCGATCTTGCTCGCGAAGGTAATGAAATTATCCGAGCAGCTTGCAAATGGAGTCCTGAACTAGCCGCAGCTTGTGAAGTATGGAAGGCGATCAAATTCGAGTTCGAGCCGGTAGATACTATTGATTAACTAGATAAAACTAAAGATAAAGAAGGTATAAATAAAAAAGAAACGAAATAAAAAGAGAAAAAAATCAGTTATGAAATGCAGTAATTCTTCTTTATTCTTCTAATTGATTGCAATTAAACTCGGCTCAATCTTTTTTAGAAAAAAAAGATTGAGCCGAATAAAAATAGATCATGATATGATCATGAGACTTGACAAATTGAGATTCGTCTATTCTATATATCTAGAATATATATATTAAGGTATAATACAATAAAGAAATACAAATAAAATAATAAAATAATAAAATATAGTATTATCATATGATAATGATAATGGAATCAAATACGCAGTATTTACAGAAAAAAGTCTTCGTTTATTGGGAAAGAATCAATATACTTTTAATGTCGAATCGGGATTCACTAAGACAGAAATAAAGCATTGGGTCGAACTCTTCTTTGGTGTTAAGGTGGTAGCTGTGAATAGCCATCGACTACCTGGAAAAGGTAGAAGAATAGGACCTATTCTGGGCCATACAATGCATTACAGACGTATGATCATTACCCTTCAACCGGGTTATTCTATTCCACTTCTAGATAGAGAAAAAAACTAAAGGAGAATGAATGAAAAAAGACATAGTTTGGAAGTTAGACCTTTTTATAGGACTCTCTTTCAATTTCAAAAAAGAGGACGTTTGAAACTTTTAACAGGCGTAATCGTGAGTCAACAAGTGACTCGAACTGTGTGTAAAAAAAGAAGCATTTTTTTTTTTTCAAAATGCTAGAACTAGATAAGGAAGTTTTCTATAACCTTGAGAAAAAGGATAAAAAGGTAGTTTTTTTTTAGTTTATGACTCCGATCAAGAGCGAGAAATCCTTGATTTGGGATTGGACATAGAACCTGGACCCATCGTAGAGACGTTTAGTTCAAAAGAAAGGATCGTATCCTGATGGTAAGAATTATACTTTCGTGGAAATACAGCGCTATAGACTTCAATGCGGTAGAGTAGACGTTTTGTTTCTAATTTTTCTGGACCAAACCTCCGCTCCGACCCAACGATACAATGAATTTTTTCTGTTCATATTCATAAATAAAAAAGATTCGGAATCGCAATGCTACTATATGCGTCCAGAGGAGTATTTGGAATAATATTCTTCTATAATCCATTATTGCGGGGGGTCTTACTAACAGGGCTTCGCTGCACGGGACAGGTCTTCGTCGAAAAGCTAACTCCACCCGGCATTTTCATACCCTTTCTTTGGGTGGTATATCGCCTTTTAAAGTCTAAGAGGGTAGTAGGGGATCTATAGTAGGTAAGATAATTTGCCCTTTGATTTTGATTGAATATACTATTTTTCCGCCTTTACCACGCATTATTGTATGCGCTTCTAGAGAAGTATGTATGCAGGAAGTAAATTCTAACCGCTTTCTTTTGAATCCAATTTCAAATTAGATTAGAAAGATAGAAAGGCCATGAGGATGGGAAAATCAAAATAAAATCTTTTTAATTAGTTCTCCTTTTTTGGAATTTTCTTATTATCCTTTCATTTTTTTTACAGAATATTTTTCAAACTAAAAATAAAAAATACAATACAATAGTCAATATTCCTTATAATAGATATACTTAATTATATCATAAGAATCTTAAGATATTTTTCGACTAGATAGAAATAGTAAATTTGAATTGAGACACCTATTCCATGACGGATTTAAACTTACCTTCTATTTTCGTGCCTTTAGTAGGCTTAGTATTTCCGGCAATTGCAATGACTTCTTTATTTCTTTATGTGCAAAAAAATAAGATTGTCTAGTATTTTTTAGTGTAAGTAATATAATATGGTAGGGTATGTGGCTTTTTCTACACACACTTTCTACACACAAATGAAAAACGGTTATGGATGCGGATATAGGCTACGAGCATAAATGCATGAATATGCAGAGCCAGGTATAGCGAGTTTTATTTTATTTATTTTAATTGAATCAACGAATATTTTTTGAATAGAAAGTCAATGTATCTAACCTATTATTTCACAGGAGTACTAGTTGCTGAAGGCGATTTCAGAATCAAAAAAAGTAAAGTCAAAATTATTTAGCTTATTCTCTCAATTTCAATCGACCGCTGCTGGATTTAGTATATCTAATATGAATTGGCGATCAGAACACATATGGGTAGAACTTCTAAAAGGTTCTCGAAAAAGGGGTAATTTTTTCTGGGCCTGTATTCTTTTTCTAGGTTCACTAGGATTCTTATCGGTTGGGATTTCCAGTTATCTTGGTAAGAATATTATATCTATACTTCCATCTCAAGAAATTCTTTTTTTTCCGCAGGGGGTCGTGATGTCTTTCTACGGAATCGCAGGCCTATTCATTAGCTCCTACTTGTGGTGTACTATTTTGTGGAATGTAGGTAGTGGTTATGACCGATTCGATAGAAAAGAGGGAATAGTGTGCATTTTTCGTTGGGGATTCCCTGGAATAAAACGTCGCGTCTTCCTTCGATTCCTTATGCGGGATATCCAATCAATTAGAATTCAGGTTAAAGAGGGTCTTTATCCTCGTCGTATTCTTTATATGGAAATCCGGGGCCAGGGGATCATTCCCTTGACTCGTACTGATGATAAATTTTTTACTCCACGAGAAATTGAACAAAAAGCTGCCGAATTGGCCTATTTCTTGCGCGTACCAATTGAAGTATTTTGAGGTATCTTTTTTGAACTGAGTTGAATGAAGAAAAGAAGAATTGGAAGAAGAAAAGTTTTCTCAACACAGGGAGGAAGTCCCTTCTAAATTGGATTTGTTATTGTAAGGGGATTTTTAAGTATTTATCTAAAGGAAGGAACAAACGAGGATAAGAGAAATTTGCTTTTAATTTTTTTTTATCCAAGTTAGATATATCGCATACTATTCTTCCTTTTTCATCCGAAAGGGCTTTTTTTTTATTCTATTTCACTATTTCATTCCATCTAGATCTAAGAAAGAACCCAATGCACTGAAATTCCACTAATAACTAATATACAAAAAAGAAGAATAGATACAGGGTATCAAACCTATAGAGTTTTTGCTTCAAAGAAATAGAAATATCATGAAATAGAAATATCATCATATAGAGTCAGGGAATGGAATAGAGTCAGCGAATGAAGCATATTCATTAACAACTCCATTTACAGATCAAAAATGAAAAAAAAGAAAGCATTGCCTTCTTTACTATATCTTGTATTTATCGTACTTTTGCCTTGGGGGGTCTCTTCCTCATTTAACAAATGTCTGGAACTTTGGATTAAGAATTGGTGGAATACCAGGCAATCCGAAACTCTCTTAACTGATATTCAAGAGAAAAGGATTCTAGAAAGATTCATAGAATTAGAAGAACTTTCTCTCTTGGACGAGATGATAAAAGGGAAACTAAAGACACATGTACAAAAACCTCCTACAGGAATACACAAGGAAATAATACAATGGGTCAAAATAAATAATGAGGATCATCTCCATACCATTTTGCATTTCTCGACAAATATAATCTGTTTGGCTATTCTAAGTGGTTCTTTTTTTCTGGGTAAAGAGGAACTTGTCATTTTGAATTCTTGGGTTCAGGAATTCTTCTATAATTTAAATGACTCAATAAAAGCTTTTTTTATTCTTTTAGTTACTGATTTTTTTGTTGGATTTCACTCCACCCGTGGTTGGGAACTAGTAATTCGTTGGGTCTACAACGATTTTGGATGGGCTCCTAACGAGCTTATTTTCACTATTTTTGTTTGTAGTTTTCCAGTAATTCTAGATACATGTTTGAAATTTTGGGTCTTTTTTTGTTTAAATCGTCTATCTCCTTCGCTTGTAGTCATTTATCATTCAATTAGTGAAGCATAAATTCATTTGATCTCCCGATATTAATATTAATCAAATTAGCAAGCATCTTTTTTTAGAAAGAAAGCCCTTTTCCATTTTAGCAAAATTCTTTCTATTTATACCTACTTTAAGGTATTCATCATTGCAGTACAACTGTTGCAGTAGAATGACAACAGATTCGTGTATAGGGAACTAGATTAGCTTAGCTACCTATCTAATTTATTGTAGAAATTCTGGGATCTGCGATTGGACATGGAAAATAGAAATACTTTTTCTTGGGTAAAGGAACAGATAACTCGATCGATTTCTGTATCGATCATGATATACGTAATAACTCGGACATCTATTTCAAATGCATATCCCATTTTTGCGCAGCAGGGTTATGAAAACCCACGAGAAGCAACTGGACGAATTGTATGTGCCAATTGCCATTTAGCTAGCAAGCCCGTCGATATTGAAGTTCCCCAAGCTGTGCTTCCCGATACTGTATTTGAAGCAGTTCTTCGAATTCCTTATGATATGCAATTGAAACAAGTTCTTGCTAATGGAAAAAAGGGAGGGTTGAATGTAGGTGCTGTTCTTATTTTGCCCGAGGGATTCGAATTAGCGCCGCCCGATCGTATTTCCCCTGAGTTAAAAGAAAAGATAGGAAATCTTGCTTTTCAGAGTTATCGTCCCGATAAAAAAAACATTCTTGTGATAGGCCCTGTTCCCGGTAAGAAATATAGTGAAATTGTCTTTCCCATTCTTTCCCCTGATCCTGCTACGAAGAAAGATGCTCATTTCTTAAAATATCCCATATATGTAGGGGGAAACCGAGGAAGAGGACAGATCTATCCTGATGGTAGCAAGAGTAACAATACAGTCTATAATGCTACGTCAACAGGTATAGTAAGAAAAATACTACGTAAAGAAAAGGGGGGGTATGAAATATCCATAGTTGATGCATCAGATGGACGCCAAGTGATTGATATTATACCTCCCGGACCAGAACTTCTTGTTTCAGAGGGGGAATCCATCAAGCTTGATCAACCATTAACAAGCAATCCTAATGTGGGAGGTTTTGGTCAGGGGGACGCAGAAATCGTGCTTCAGGATCCATTACGTGTCCAAGGCCTTTTGTTCTTCTTCGCATCCGTTATTTTGGCACAAGTTTTTTTGGTTCTCAAAAAGAAACAGTTTGAAAAGGTTCAATTGTACGAAATGAATTTCTAGGTCCCGGGATTTCTTACCATCAAGTTGGTAAAAAGCCTCGATTTATTGGCAATTGCTAGAATTATCTATGATCTATTTTGGAAATCCTTTTTTTGTTTAGACTGCTTTTTGTTTATGAGATGTCTGGAATTCCTTATTTATATCCCATGCAAAAGAAGAGAATCCAAGGCAAAGGCGAGAACAATCAAATTAAAATTTCTTCTTTTTCGGAGGGATTGCAGGTCTTCTTAATCGTCTATTCGGCACAAGAAAAAGCCTTTTTCTTGTGCCGATTCTTCTTGTATCAAAATAAGAATCCTTTTTCTTCCTAATTCGTCAAAGATTACTATTTCTTCTTTATTCGGGTCTGTCTCTTGGACCTCTTTTTCTTTTGCTTAGGTTTAGCCGAGGTAGTGGACAAACAGAGGGGAAGAAAATATGGCGGGGGAAAAATTTCTTGTGATTGTGAGCAAATTGCTTGGCTTGTTTAATTAAGTTCAACTTCAAATTTACAGAAATTTTGCAAAAAAAAAGTAAACTCTTCCATTGAAGGTTTTTTTATTTTTAGGCTAGTTGAATAGTTTTGATTAAGGTTTTATTAGTTTATTACTCGAAACTAAATCAAGGATTTTCAGGATACTTCCTTCGTGGAATAAGATATTGGATCCTCGAGTGATCTCTTTTTCTTGTTGCTTCATAAGAGTGAATCGAATAGATTCAATTCGCGTTATAAGAGTAAAATAAAAATTCCGCGGGTCCTTTCCGCTCTAATCAGATAAAGGGGGGTAAGGACCCGCTAAGCTCCTACTTTTTCATGTTTACAATCTGGTCCCTCCGATTACTATAGAGATGAACCCAATCCAGAATATGAACCATAAAAGAAAACACCTACTAAACCAATCACAGCAATACCAGCTACAGTACCTATCAGCCAAAGAGGAATTCTTCCAGTAGTATCGGCCATTTCCCCTACTTTCCTCCACATTTTATCAATTGGTCATGCTAGAGACAAAAACAGTCATGGGTAGTTATAAGGATGGTATCCTTCCAAATGGGATAAGAGAATTCTTATTAGTCTCTTTCTTTCTCTCAATTGAAGAAGTAATTGGAAAATAAAACAGCAAGTACAAAAATGAGTAATAAACCCCAGTCATAGACTGGTACGATTCAATTCAACATTTTGTTCATTCGGGTTTGATTGTGTCATAGTTCTATAGTTGGAATTTGTTTTATCGTTGGATGAACTGCATTGCTGATATTGATCCCAAGAAAAAAACAGTAGGTACAGCTAGTCCGTGAATAGCCAGCCATCGCACTGTAAAAATAGGATAGGTTCGATCTATGGTCATTGAGGGCCTCCTAAAAGGATCTACTAAATTCATCGAGTTGTTCTAAAGAATCAAAACGGTCGGTTATTAACGGAATTCCTTGTCGGCTTTCCGTGAAATACTCGTTTGGCCTAGGACTTCCAAACACGTCATAAGCTAAACCCGTACTGACAAATAACCAACCCGCAATGAATAGGGAAGGTATAGTAATGCTATGAATAACCCAGTATCGAATACTGGTAATAATATCAGCAAAAGAACGTTCTCCCGTGCTTCCAGACATGCTGAACTCCCAAAATTTTTGTACATTCAAAAAAGGAATTGATTCCGTAAAAGATGGGATCGACCAGTAAATAGAAAATTACTGATATTTCATCCTTGTGAGATTGTCAATTTTGTACCAAAGGTGTATTTTGAGTATACCGAATTAGTATAGCTATCCTTCCTATGGCACAGCAATCTGGTTTTGCCTGGTTCCGAAACATAATTACTTTTTTATTTTTTTTTTGTCTATAGGTAAGCTATATGTTATTCAAGGCATCAATAGAAAACCCCATTTTTGTAGGTTCTACTTACTTTTCATTGGCTTCGGAATAATAGAGTAATTCGGAATAGCAGCCAAAATCTTGGGAAAATCTAAGTTAATGATCAATAGGTTTGGATAAATAATTTAGGAAGGATATTCTCATACTGACACAATACAAGGACAAGTATATGTGAAATCTATCCTTTCATAATTCGTAATTCATCCTTGTATTGTTTGTTGGATTAGGTCTAACTTTCTTGACCAAACTGCGAGCGCGGAACTTTACGAGATGAAATAGGGAAAGACAGAAGATAGAATAGAACTTAAAAGGATAATTGAAGTGACTCGTCTTCGAATCTACTTTGGTTGGAGTTCGAAAAAGGAATAAAAATAAAGTAAATTCAAGGAAGAGCTTTCTTTTTTTTTTTTTTTTAACAGCCCCTTGGCAGGTCGTGGAATGCTTTTGTTCTCCTCTTATTCCATATGGAATACAATCAGTTAAAATAAGAAGGAATAGGGGAATATTCGATCGTTCACTCCAAAAAGAGGGTCCTATTGAAAAAGAAATTATCCAAAATAGAAAGAAGTTTTTTTTTTCAAATTCAATTGTTTATTTATCTCTTATTCAAAAATTTCCCTGAAAATTGAATTTCTTTTTTTCATTCAATGGGGTTAGATGATCTAGTTCTTAATATTATTACTTTACTCAATTGACAAATTCCACAACAAATCTCTTGATTCGGAATTAGGGACTCATGTATCATCTGATGAATCCACTTTCTTTTACACTTCTGTATCTTACTCTATCTTGTTTTTTAGTATTATCTAAAATAACTGATGAATTATGAATTTTCCATAACTTAGGTAAATGCTTTACCAACATATGTAGTGTAGTAAAAAAAAATAAATGGAATTTAACTCTTTCATGCTTACTTTAACTAGTTATTTTGGTTTTCTACTGGCTGCTTTAACTATAACCCCAGCTCTATTTATTGGCTTGAACAAGATACGCCTTATTTGAATTGACTGAATAATTATAATTCAGAAAAGAAAAATCTTTCTTTGGGATTCCTGGCATTCTACGACTCTTTTCCAGACTAATTAGGAATTCTTTTCTTGGTCATTGAGATTCGTGGATAATTTAGAGTACTATTTAGGGATAGATCGTACCTCTTTTTTTATCCCCTCGAACAAATCGAAATGATTGAAGTTTTTCTATTTGGAATCGTCTTAGGCCTAATTCCTATTACTTTAGCGGGATTATTCGTGACTGCGTATTTGCAATACAGGCGTGGGGATCAGTTGGATCTTTGATTGAGTCATTTTTTTTTTTTGATTGACCTCCTCCAGACCAGAGAGGAGGTCAAATTGAAATTGGAGTTACAATTCAATTTTGTTAAGTTATTTTACTCTGCTTCGACATAAAATAGATGGAATCACGCTCTGTAGGATTTGAACCTACGACATCGGGTTTTGGAGACCCGCGTTCTACCGAACTGAACTAAGAGCGCTTTCATTCATTCAAAAAGAAAATCTTTTTCTATTCCTAATGTATCTCACGTACGTATAGTCTCCACAAATTCAAGTTATACCCACTTTACTTTAATTGATCTCGTCGCTACTGCCTATAAAGAAGAAAGAAGTAATAGGTAGGGATGACAGGATTTGAACCTGTGACATTTTGTACCCAAAACAAACGCGCTACCAAGCTGCGCTACATCCCTTTTCCAAATTAAATTGTTGTACAATGCCATTGTACACAATTCCTGTCTTCTTTTCCACATCATAATTTTCTTCTTCTTTCTTTCTCTATCTATATATAGAACCCTCGTGTCATTTCTTCTTTTTGGTCTCATATAATTAAGGAATTATATACATATAAAATCCAATATAATTTCGCCTATAAAAGAAGGATTACTTTTCCTTGGTAATATATAGGAAGAAGGGGTCATCTTTTTCTTTTTTAGGGATAGGAAAATTTCGTCGATATGGTTCATTTTATATATAGCATAACAATCTTGGGCAAGAGTTTATGATCATATATGTATTCCAACAAGGAAGGAGGATTTTCAATGCGGGATATAAAAACATATCTCTCTGTAGCACCCGTGCTAAGTACTCTATGGTTTGGTGCTTTAGCAGGTTTATTGATAGAAATTAATCGTTTATTCCCAGATGCTTTGTCATTCCCTTTTTTTTAATTCTAGTTATTGCTATGGGAGGGATAGATTTCTTCGTGATATGACAAAATTTGATCCTTTTCAATCTTTTTTTAGTATCGGAAGGAAAAAGAAAGAAAAGATGGATTGGGTTGAACCTCAGAGTCATTAAAAATTTGGTAAACCCCATTTTTGAAAATAGAAATTCAATTTAAAGGGGTACCCAAGCTAAATAAGGCCTCAGAAATCAGAGCATAGAAAAGGCGGGGCTGGCTAATTAAATGAAAGGATTTCGAACCAAAATCTTTGCTAATTCGACAAGGATTGTATTCTTTAATTATTTCTCTATTTTTTATTACTTAATTAAAGAATAAAAAAAAATTATTCTAATGAATTTTATTCTTCTTCTTCGGATTCAAAATAGAAGAATAAAAGAATAAGTAGAAGAATTAAGTTAAGTCAATCCAAAAAGAAAAGGAGGTTCATGGCCAAGGGAAAAGATGTTAGAATCAGAGTTATTTTGGAATGCATCAGTTGTGTTCGAAAAGGTGCCAATGAGGAATCGACGGGGATTTCTAGATATAGTACTCAAAAGAATCGCCACAATACACCCGGACAATTAGAATTCAAAAAATTTTGTCGTTATTGTCGCAAGCATACGACTCATCACGAAATAAAGAAATAGGAACATCGTGTGTTTGATCTTTCCAAACAACAGAAAGAGTAAGAACTTCATATTTAATATATAAAGAAAACATAGTATAGAATACAAAATACAAATCAACTCATCTGATTTCCGGTAGATATTATTTCATATGTATAGAGGGTATTCATATACTATAATATGAATCAAATAAGATATGGATCAAAGAAAAACTACTTCTTCTGGATCCTAAATTAATAAAATAAAGAAGTGAATTTTCAAATTTTCAAATTTTAAATAAGGAATAAATCATGTATACATCTAAACAACCTTTTCTTAAATCTAAGCAACCCTTTAGTAAATCCAAGCAAACTTTTAATAAATCCAAGCAACCCTTTCGTAAATCCAAGCAAACTTTTCGTAAATTCAAGCAACCTTTTCGTAAATCTAAACAACCTTTTCGTAGGCGTCCCCGGATTGGCCCGGGAGATCGAATTGATTATAGAAACATGAGTTTAATTAATAGATTTATTAGTGAACAAGGAAAAATATTATCGAGACGAATAAATAGATTAACCTTGAAACAACAACGATTAATTACTCTTGCTATAAAACAGGCTCGTATTTTATCTTTCTTACCGTTTCGTAACTATGAGAACGAAAAGCAATTTCAAGCCCAGTCAATTTCAATAATTACAGGTTCTAGACCCAGAAAAAATAGACATATTCCTCAATTAACGCAAAAGTACAATTCCAATCGAAACTTAAGAAACAACAACCAAAATTTAAGAAACAACAACCGGAACTTAAGTTCCGATTGTTGATGTTTTATTCGAATTCGAAAGGGCCAGACCTATATATATTATAAAGAAAGTAATCCAGCTCGTTGATTCCTACCACTTAATCTTAATTTATTGTATCTTCCCGGAGTTCCCTCTCCGGGAATTCATCTTTTATTATTCCAGTATATTACTTTATTTATACCTTTAATTGATGATCTTTATTTTATTGGAAATCGTGTAAAGATTATTTGGATTTGATACAGCTACTTGTGCAAGCATTTTACGATTAAGAATCAATTTCTTCTTGTACAGGTTGTGTATTAATTTACTATAACTATCGAATACTTTATATACCCGCGTTGCTGCGTTTATCCGAGTGATCCACAAACGACGAAAATCCCTCTTTTGCCTACCTCTATCTCGATGAGAGGAAACAAAAGCTCTTTTTACCTGTTGGGTAATCATTCGATTAAGTCTTAAATGAGCCCCTCTAAAGTTTGAGGCAAATGAACGCATTTTTGTTCGTCGTCTCCGGGCTATATATCCTCGCGGAACTCTGGTCATTGAATCAAATTAACCTTAATGAATAACTAATGATTTCTCTTCTTTTAGCCACCCTTTTTCTCATTAATAACAAAACTAATTATTCCGATATATAAAATATTAATTCCAATGGCTTTTGCTATAGTAACCTTCCCAACCACGATTTTTTATTCCACTCCGTTCAGTTATTTCTATACGAAATAACAAATTCATTCTAATAATACTAAAAAAAATAGTGGGTTCCATCGTTTCTATGGTTCCCTTTTAAACGGTGAGGCCCTCTCTATACACCGGAGCCCTTTCTTTCATCAAAAGGTATTGCGAACTTGTATAGTCCACATTCTTTGGCTCTACCTATCCATTATAGAGTAAATAGCTCTTTTCACAATAAGAGTTATCCATACAGTGACGGTATTTAATTATGAAAGTTGGCTAAGTAGCTGACCCTGTTAGTCCGTTCTTTTAAGATAAAGGAGCATAAGCCTTTTTCTTTTTATTACTATTTCCTCCGCTTAATGGATAACCATTTGCTACCAATGGGAGAATTGCTTCTTATTTCCAATTTAGATAATTGGATTTGCACCAAAGGAAACCATAAATTCCATATACCATAGAAATCTAGGATAGAGAAGCTATATCCTATTCATTGGTACTAATCATGGATACTTCAATTTTTTTTATATTTGTTTGAAGTCATGATCTGAACGAGTCGCACATACACCCTAGCACATGTTCCTCGACGCTGAGGGCATCCTTTAAGCGCGGCCGTTTTTCGAGCATTTCGTATTGGCTGTCTTGCGTTTCTAATAAGTTGTTTAACCGTCGGCATGTTGTATGTATATAGAAAAAAATGGATTGGTTTAGATCCATCTTAACCTGATGATTGCTCATCATGAAGTCTTTCTATTTTCTATTAAATCGAGGAAAACACGAATTTAGCTGTGAAATAACTTTACAAGAAATCCGGACACTACCAATCCTTAAACATTTCTGGAAACCACACTGGATCAGTATCGCAGTGCTTGTCAATCATTTCATCCCCTACAATATCGACAAGTCCATAAGCTTTGGCTTCGTCTGCTGACATAAAAACATCCCTTTCCATGTCTTCGGATACAACCCAAAAAGGCTTGCCTGTTCTTACTGCATAAACCCTTGTGATCATTTCGCGAACTTTGTGTAACTCTTCTACTTCTAGTAAAAATTCTGGTGTCCTTGCCCGATAATAAGCACTAGCAGGTTGGTGAAGCATAATCCTCGCGTGAGGGAATGCTATACGCTTGGTGGGTTCTCCTCCAAGCAGAATGAAGGACGCCATGGAGGCGGCTATTCCGAGGCATATTGTATATATATCTGGTGTCACCGTTTGCATCGTATCAAAAATAGCCATTCCTGAGATTAGCCACCCGCCTGGGGAGTTTATAAACAAAAAAATATCACTAATTCCATCTTCTATACTCAGATATACCATGAGACCTGTAATATGATTCGTGATCTCGCAACGAATCTCTTGACCTAAAAAAAGTGTCCTTTCTCGATACATAACATTGTATAAGTCAACCCAAGTCGCTTCTTCATCTCCAGGAATCCGGTAAGGTACTTTTGGAACACCAATGGGCATATTAGATTAATATTATTAAATTTAAGTAAGAAAACCACACTTTAATATGGAAACGTAAGAATGGAACAGAAAGAAAGAATCCGCAGTTTATTGTCTTAATTTTTATTCTTATTCTATATGAATATTATAGATTCTATTAATACGTAGATTGAAAGGTTATACATATAAGGAATGTAAGACAGATTGAATAAAGAAAAGGGAATGGGTGATTTGAATGCTAAACAAAGAGGGGTAGCGATCTATTCTTCGTTTTTTCCAAATTGGCCAAGTTACCCATTGCATATTGGCACTTATCGAGTATAGAATAGATCTGCTTCTCTTTCTTCTTATGAACAGAATTGGCTTCTTATTTTTAATGGAATGAAATAAATATTCGCGCTTTCTGACACAGAATCCCCTAGAAGGGTTAGGTACATAGGATATGGATAGTCTTTTTCAATGCGATAAAATAAAGCGACATCGTGTCTATTTTTCTTTGCTAAAGGGGTATTTCCATGGGTTTGCCTTGGTATCGTGTTCATACTGTCGTATTGAATGATCCGGGTCGATTGCTTGCGGTGCATATAATGCACACAGCTCTAGTTTCTGGTTGGGCTGGCTCAATGGCTTTATACGAATTAGCAGTTTTTGATCCCTCTGATCCTGTTCTGGATCCAATGTGGAGACAAGGTATGTTCGTAATTCCCTTCATGACTCGTTTAGGAATAACGGATTCGTGGGGTGGTTGGAGTATTTCAGGAGGAACTGTAACAAATCCGGGTATTTGGAGTTATGAAGGTGTGGCAGGTACGCATATTGTGTTTTCTGGCTTGTGTTTCTTGGCAGCGATCTGGCATTGGGTATATTGGGACCTAGAAATATTCTCTGATGAGCGGACGGGAAAACCCTCTTTGGATTTGCCCAAGATCTTTGGAATTCATTTATTTCTTGCAGGGGTGGCTTGCTTTGGCTTTGGGGCATTTCATGTAACGGGTTTGTATGGTCCTGGGATATGGGTATCCGATCCTTATGGACTAACTGGAAAAGTACAAGCTGTAAATCCAGCGTGGGGTGCAGAAGGTTTTGATCCTTTTGTTCCGGGGGGAATAGCTTCTCATCATATTGCTGCGGGTACATTGGGTATATTAGCGGGCTTATTCCATCTTAGTGTCCGTCCGCCTCAACGTCTATATAAAGGATTACGTATGGGCAATATTGAAACTGTACTTTCCAGTAGTATCGCTGCTGTTTTTTTTGCAGCTTTCGTAGTTGCTGGAACTATGTGGTATGGGTCAGCAACGACCCCAATCGAATTATTTGGGCCTACTCGTTATCAGTGGGATCAGGGATACTTTCAGCAAGAAATATATCGAAGAGTTAGCAATGGTTTAGCCGAAAATCTTAGTTTATCAGAAGCTTGGTCTAAAATTCCCGAAAAATTAGCCTTTTATGATTATATTGGTAATAATCCGGCAAAAGGGGGATTATTCAGAGCAGGCTCAATGGACAATGGGGATGGAATAGCTGTTGGATGGTTAGGACATCCCGTCTTTAGAGATAAAGAAGGACGTGAGCTTTTTGTACGCCGTATGCCTACTTTTTTTGAAACATTTCCGGTTGTTTTGGTAGATGAGGAGGGAATTGTTAGAGCAGACGTTCCTTTTAGAAGAGCAGAATCCAAATATAGTGTTGAACAAGTAGGTGTAACGGTGGAGTTCTATGGTGGCGAACTTAATGGAGTAAGTTATTCTGATCCTGCTACTGTAAAAAAATATGCGAGGCGTTCTCAATTAGGGGAAATTTTTGAATTAGACCGGGCTACTTTGAAATCTGATGGTGTTTTTCGCAGCAGTCCAAGGGGTTGGTTCACTTTTGGTCATGCTACCTTTGCTTTGCTCTTCTTTTTCGGACACATTTGGCATGGCGCTAGAACATTGTTCCGAGATGTTTTTGCTGGTATTGATCCAGATTTGGATGCTCAAGTGGAATTTGGAACATTCCAAAAAGTGGGAGATCCAACTACAAGGAAACAGGCAGTTTGATACACATTGTTATAGTATCTTTCACCTCTCTTTTTTGATTTGACATGGGAAACATCTCCCATCCTTTCTTTGACTCTTTTTCTTTCTTTATATGGGAAATTATCCCAAATGACAAATGAATAGGTGTGGAAGTTATAATTGTAAATAAACCAGGATCGAATCTATGGAAGCATTGGTTTATACGTTCCTTTTAGTTTCGACTTTAGGGATAATTTTTTTCGCTATCTTCTTCCGAGAACCACCTAAGGTTCCACCAACTCCAACTAAAAGAATAAAATAATTTCATTTAAGTAAGAAGTCCCCCTATCTGGGAGACTTCTTACTTAAATTAGTCTCCGTGTTCTTCGAATGGATCTCTTAATTGTTGAGAGGGTTGCCCAAACGCGGTATATAAGGCATACCCAGTAAAGCTTACAAGTAAACCAGATATGGAGATGGCGACTAAAGTTGCTGTTTCCATTTTTATAGAATTTCAAGATTACAATGGATCTACGAAAAGATCGTGTATTTACAACTACAACGGAATAGTATACAAAGTCAACACCAATGATTAAATAGAATTTATGGCTACACAAACCGTTGAAGATAGTTCTAAACCTAGGCCAAAACGAACTGGTGCAGGTAGTTTACTGAAACCCTTGAATTCGGAATATGGGAAAGTCGCCCCGGGTTGGGGGACTACTCCTTTTATGGGGATCGCAATGGCTTTATTCGCTATATTCCTATCTATCATTTTAGAAATTTATAATTCTTCCGTTTTACTGGACGGAATTTTAACCAATTAGGTTTCTACTAACTAAAACTAGGAAGTCAGAGTTTTTCCATCCAAAAAAGCCTTTCTAGTTTAAGATCTACATTTCTAGATATTATGGTAGTTCGACCGCGGAATTTTTTTGTTTCGGTATCTCTGGAATATGAGTGTGTGACTTGTTAGAATTGATCCTATTGATAATACATAGAAAGGGCCTGTTATCTCTATCAAGATGATTCTAATTCGTCAGATATTATTTATTCTAGTATCTGGAACACGAAATAGATAGAGTGGATCAAAAAAAATGGAACTATGATTCATACTCACTATTAAGACCTCGCAACCAGACTGAAAAATTCAAGTAGTTCTTAAATAAAAATAAAAAAGAAATTTTCTTCCTTCCAATTTTGTTTGCCCAAAAGACAACTTTTTTTCTCTCGATTTTGTCGAGTCATTACACTGATTCAATAAATGATTATCAAGCGGTTCTTATTCGAAGAACCCTTGCCTTTTGTTTAGCTTGAGACTAAATC
>NW_028260546.1:0-61825 GCF_056163025.1 Triticum urartu
TCATGATCATATCATGATCTATTTTTATTCGGCTCAATCTTTTTTTTCTAAAAAAGATTGAGCCGAGTTTAATTGCAATCAATTAGAAGAATAAAGAAGAATTACTGCATTTCATAACTGATTTTTTTCTCTTTTTATTTCGTTTCTTTTTTATTTATACCTTCTTTATCTTTAGTTTTATCTAGTTAATCAATAGTATCTACCGGCTCGAACTCGAATTTGATCGCCTTCCATACTTCACAAGCTGCGGCTAGTTCAGGACTCCATTTGCAAGCTGCTCGGATAATTTCATTACCTTCGCGAGCAAGATCGCGCCCTTCGTTACGAGCTTGTACACAGGCTTCTAAAGCCACTCGATTAGCTGCTGCACCAGGTGCATTTCCCCAAGGATGTCCTAAAGTTCCTCCACCAAATTGTAATACAGAATCGTCCCCAAAGATTTCGGTCAGAGCTGGCATATGCCAAACATGAATACCACCTGAAGCTACCGGTATAACACCTGGCATGGATACCCAGTCCTGAGTGAAAAAGATACCGCGAGCACGATCTTTTTCAATAAAATCATCGCGCAATAAATCAACAAAACCTAAAGTCATTTCGCGTTCCCCTTCTAACTTACCTACTACTGTACCGGAGTGGATATGATCTCCCCCAGACATACGCAATGCTTTAGCTAATACACGGAAATGCATACCATGATTTTTCTGTCTATCAATAACTGCATGCATTGCACGGTGAATGTGAAGAAGTAGGCCATTGTCGCGGCAATAATGAGCCAAAGTAGTATTTGCGGTGAATCCCCCAGTTAAGTAGTCATGCATTACAATAGGAACCCCTAATTCTCTTGCAAATACAGCTCTCTTAATCATTTCTTCACATGTACCCGCAGTCGCATTCAAGTAATGCCCCTTGATTTCACCGGTTTCGGCCTGTGATTTATAAATAGCTTCGGCACAAAAGACAAAACGGTCTCTCCAGCGCATAAATGGTTGTGAGTTTACGTTTTCATCATCTTTGGTAAAATCAAGTCCACCACGTAGACACTCATAACACGCTCTACCATAATTTTTTGCGGATAATCCCAATTTTGGTTTAATAGTACATCCCAATAAAGGACGACCGTACTTGTTCAACTTATCTCTTTCAACTTGGATACCATGAGGCGGGCCTTGGAAAGTTTTTGAATAAGTAGGGGGAATTCGTAGATCCTCCAAACGTAGAGCACGTAGGGCTTTGAAACCAAATACGTTACCTACAATGGAAGTAAACATGTTAGTAACGGAACCCTCTTCAAATAGGTCTAATGGATAAGCTACATAACAGATCCATTGGTTGTCTTCCCCAGCAACAGGCTCGATGTGATAGCATCGTCCTTTGTAACGATCAAGACTGGTAAGTCCATCAGTCCAAACAGTTGTCCATGTACCAGTAGAAGATTCGGCAGCTACTGCAGCCCCTGCTTCTTCGGGCGGAACCCCAGGCTGAGGACTTACTCGGAATGCTGCCAAGATATCAGTATCCTTAGTTTCATACTCTGGGGTGTAGTAAGTCAATTTATAATCTTTAACACCAGCTTGAAATCCAACACCTGCTTTAGTTTCTGTTTGTGGTGACATAAGTCCCTCCCTATAACTCTTGAATTAAGAATTCTCACAATAACAGGGTCTACTCGATGTTAATTAGGCGTAAATGAAACTTTAGCAAAAATCTCGTAAAACAAAAAGGATATTCAATTAATATAATATCAACTCATTAAAGAAAATTGAGGGCATGCTTAGGTTAATGAATATGTTTCATTCATATATAATGCGTACACCCTGTGTATGTTCTATCCTATAGGAATTCCAATATAGGAATTCGATAGGAATTGAGTTGTTGTTATGGTAAGTTAACACGGTTCGTTATTAAACCATGGATTTGATTTACCAAATCCATAATTATTGTATACTCTTTGATAGATATAGCGCAACCCAAATTAATTCCTAATCCTTATTTTACAAGTTCTTAATAGTTCTCTTTTCTTATTTTGAATGCAAATACCTAACTAAATACTAATAAAATTCTTTGTTGACAGCAATCTATGCTTCACAGTAGTATATATTTTGTATATCGAAGTCCTAGATAGGAAAGTAGAGTAGGCACAGATCCTCCACAAAAGGCAAAATGTATATGAAAAAAAAGATTGATTGAACTTTCCAATGGACTCATTCCATGAGTAAACGATTGAATGGGATTCGCTTGGGCAACGAAATCAAGTCCTGGTCCCCTTTTCTCTCTTATTGAATTAACTAATTCATTTCCTTTTTACTTTTGGATTTTTTTTGATTTGATTTGGCATTATTCAACAATAAAAAAAGAAAAATTTCGACAAATTCCTTTTTTTTAATTATGTGATAATTATGAGAACCAATCCTACTACTTCTCCTCCCGGGGTTTCCACAATTGAAGAAAAAAGTACAGGTCGTATCGATCAAATTATTGGACCCGTGCTGGATGTCACTTTTCCCCCAGGCAAGTTACCTTATATTTATAACGCTTTGGTAGTCCAGAGTAGAGACACTGCCGATAAGCAAATTAATGTGACTTGTGAGGTACAACAATTATTAGGAAATAATCGAGTTAGAGCTGTAGCTATGAGTGCTACGGACGGGTTGATGAGAGGAATGGAAGTGATTGACACGGGAGCTCCTCTCAGTGTTCCGGTCGGTGGAGCTACTCTCGGACGAATTTTCAACGTTCTTGGGGAGCCTGTTGACAATTTGGGTCCTGTAGATAGTAGTGCAACGTTCCCTATTCATAGATCTGCGCCTGCCTTTATCGAGTTAGATACGAAATTATCCATCTTTGAAACAGGTATTAAGGTCGTCGATCTTTTAGCTCCTTATCGACGTGGAGGAAAAATAGGACTATTTGGGGGGGCTGGAGTAGGTAAAACAGTACTGATCATGGAATTAATCAATAACATTGCTAAAGCTCATGGGGGCGTATCCGTATTCGGTGGAGTAGGGGAACGGACTCGTGAAGGAAATGATCTTTATATGGAAATGAAGGAATCCGGAGTAATTAATGAAAAAAATATTGAGGAATCAAAGGTAGCTCTAGTCTATGGCCAAATGAATGAACCACCGGGAGCTCGTATGAGAGTTGGTTTAACTGCCCTAACTATGGCGGAATATTTCCGAGATGTTAATAAGCAAGACGTGCTTTTATTTATCGATAATATCTTTCGTTTTGTTCAAGCAGGATCAGAGGTATCCGCTTTATTAGGGAGAATGCCCTCCGCAGTGGGTTATCAACCTACTCTTAGTACAGAAATGGGTTCTTTGCAAGAAAGAATTGCTTCTACTAAAAAGGGATCTATAACTTCGATTCAAGCAGTTTATGTACCTGCAGACGATTTGACCGACCCTGCCCCTGCCACAACATTTGCACATTTGGATGCTACTACCGTACTTTCCAGAGGATTAGCTTCCAAGGGTATTTATCCAGCAGTAGATCCTTTAGATTCAACCTCGACTATGTTACAGCCTCGGATCGTTGGCAACGAACATTATGAAACTGCGCAAAGAGTTAAGGAAACTTTACAACGTTACAAAGAACTTCAGGACATTATCGCAATTCTTGGCTTGGATGAATTATCGGAAGAGGATCGTTTAACTGTAGCAAGAGCAAGAAAAATTGAGCGTTTCTTATCACAACCGTTCTTTGTGGCAGAAGTTTTTACTGGTTCTCCAGGAAAGTATGTTGCTCTTGCGGAAACTATTAGGGGATTTCAACTAATCCTTTCCGGAGAATTAGACGGCCTACCTGAACAGGCTTTTTATTTGGTGGGTAACATCGATGAAGCTAGCACGAAAGCTATAACCTTAGAAGAGGAGAACAAATCGAAGAAATGAAATTAAATCTTTATGTACTGACTCCTAAGCGAATTATTTGGGATTGTGAAGTGAAAGAAATCATTTTATCCACTAATAGTGGCCAAATTGGCGTATTACCAAACCACGCCCCCATTAACACAGCAGTAGATATGGGTCCTTTGAGAATACGCCTCCTCAACGACCAATGGTTAACAGCGATTCTGTGGAGCGGTTTTGCGAGAATAGTTAATAATGAGATCATCATTTTAGGAAATGATGCGGAACTGGGTAGTGATATTGATCCGGAAGAAGCTCAAAAGGCACTTGAAATAGCCGAAGCTAACTTGAGTAAAGCTGAGGGTACGAAAGATTTGGTTGAAGCGAAGCTCGCTCTCAGACGAGCTAGGATACGAATCGAGGCTGTCAATTGGATTCCCCCATCCAATTGAAGACAATCCAGTGGTTTATAGTTGATACAAAGAAAAAGGGAAGAGGGGTAGAAAAAGTTATTAGATAGCGAAGCGAAGTAAGTCCAATGCTATCTAGTAATTTTTCTACCTACTTACCTACTATTGGATTTGAACCAATGACTCCCGCCGTATGAAAGCAATACTCTAACCACTGAGTTAAGTAGGCAATTTATCACCACAAAGGAAGACCCATTACTTCGATCGATTATATATTGAATCCCTTTTCTAAGCAATACCGCTCTGTTATTGGTCTGTTATATACTAAATACTAAACTAAATACTAAACAGATACAGATCAAAGGGGTATCCTCTGGCATTAGAAAATATTCATCTTGACAAGAAATTATCTATATGTTAAGATATCTCTGATAAGGGCTATAGCTCAGTTCGGTAGAGCAACTCGTTTACACGTGCGCCAATGCTTTTCAAAGGAGCTTATTATGCAATGAACATAATCGATCTTATTGCAAAATCAATGTCTTACTTCATAGATTCGAGAGAATAGGAGAACAGTAGCCTGACAAACAGTCGGTTCAGTCCGATTCAGGTGCCAATTCAGGTGCCTAATCAAATAGAACCCTTATGGATTTGCTAGTTGATAAGGTAAATATCCAGCCCACTAAATGCTAGGCGTAATGAGGATAAGGGCCTCCAAAAAACTTCTTTTCGTTCTATGAACTTTAAGGTGTATGAAGTCTCATAGTTAACTCTTGCAGTGGAACGATAGAGACTCCATTTCACTTAGGTTGATTTAATTTAGACCGGAGGCAGACCTAAGTCAAGGTAATCCTCCTTTGAAACACTTTGGTATTGCTCCTAGATAGATCATAATACAAAAAATCAATCAGAGCACAGGGAGCCATCTCATTATCTTTCCGTAAAGAAAAACTATGGTGGACTAACTGATCTTTAAATCAGTTTATGAAAGAGCCCAATGCAAAAAAATGCATGTTGGGTCTTTGAAACAGTTCAAATCATTTCGATAATAATCCGTTTGATCTGTTTTACCGAGAAGGTCTACGGTTCGAATCCGTATAGCCCTAATATGCCCTTTTTTAGATTTTAGGATCTCTATCCTATGTTTTCTTTAGTTTAGTATAGTTTTCATTTTCTCATTAGTATTTGTTTATAGACTGGATAGGCGCCTGCGACATAGAATAGAGATAAAAGCATTACCAAAGGCTCATTCATCGAAAATCAAAATCATACAGACAGGAAAAGAAAAACGAATTTCTATCAAATCAATAGAAGAAAGGATCCTTTCCCTGATTTGAATCCCGTCCTCCTTCAAATAGGATATCTCTAGACTTCCCTATAATAACTGCAATGATTTTATCCATTTTGCGAATTCCTACTTTGTTTTAAGTATATTTATTACTTTGTTTATAGATACATTATGTAAATTGATCAACTTTAAATAGAAAAAATAAAGTAAAGAGTAAATAAGAAAACAGAATATTCTGTCTCATAGTTCTGAAATAGAGTTCTTTATTTTTATTTTATAGTATTACTTCTCATTAATTATACTGCATAGATTAGTCCTACTATCTTAATTAGGTTCTAATTTAGTAGTATTCTCATTTTTATTTAATAGTCTCTTATTATTTTATTATTAAATATTAAATAAAGGATAGAGCTATTCTTTTTTCTAGAGATTCTAGAGAAAGCGAGACAAAGTGAAACGAGAAAGTTTTCTTTATATAAGAATTAGATCTACATACACCATATCTAAATAGAATGGAAATCCAAAAGAAAGGGAGTTGGGATTCCATTGGATGAATCTTTAAAGAAGATGCAGCACAGAGGAAACAAAGGCTAAACTTAAACTAAGCGCTTTTGTTTGAACAAAAAAGATTCTTGTTTCACCGAGGAAAAGAGAGAAGTTCTGGATAAATTGACAATGCTGAATTGAATTGACTAATTTAAGTTCCGCCTATTCCACATTAATGGGAGTACATTATGTTTCTGCTTCACGAATATGATATTTTTTGGACATTTCTAATAATAGCAAGCCTTATTCCTATTTTGGCATTTTCGATTTCAGGACTTTTAGCCCCGGTTAGTGAAGGACCAGAGAAGCTTTCTAGTTATGAATCGGGTATAGAACCCATGGGAGGGGCTTGGGTACAATTCCGAATACGCTATTATATGTTTGCGCTCGTTTTTGTTGTTTTTGATGTGGAAACCGTCTTTCTATACCCTTGGGCAATGAGTTTCGACGTATTGGGTGTATCCGTTTTTATCGAAGCTTTGATTTTCGTGCTTATCTTAGTTGTTGGTTTAGTTTATGCATGGCGAAAAGGAGCCTTGGAATGGTCTTAACTGAATATTTAGACAAAAAAAAAGAAGGAAAAGATTCTATTGAGACAGTTATGAATTTGATTGAGTTTCCCTTACTTGACCAAACAAGTTCCAATTCTGTTATTTCAACTACACCAAATGATCTTTCGAATTGGTCAAGACTCTCCAGTTTATGGCCCCTTCTATACGGTACCAGTTGTTGTTTCATTGAATTTGCTTCATTAATAGGCTCACGATTCGACTTTGATCGTTATGGATTGGTACCAAGATCAAGTCCTAGGCAAGCAGACCTAATTTTAACAGCCGGTACGGTAACAATGAAAATGGCTCCCTCTTTAGTGAGATTATACGAGCAAATGCCTGAACCAAAATACGTCATTGCTATGGGAGCCTGTACTATTACAGGGGGAATGTTCAGTACGGATTCCTATAGTACTGTTCGGGGAGTTGATAAGTTAATTCCTGTGGATGTCTACTTGCCGGGCTGCCCACCTAAACCGGAGGCAGTTATAGATGCCCTAACAAAACTTCGTAAGAAGATATCGCGAGAAATAGTTGAGGATCAAACTCTATCTCAAAATAAAAATAGATGTTTTACTACCAGTCACAAGCTTTATGTTAGGCGCAGTACTCATACAGGAACTTATGAGCAAGAATTGCTCTATCAATCACCATCTACATTAGATATATCTTCTGAAACTTTTTTCAAATCCAAAAGTTCAGTACCTTCCTACAAATTAGTGAATTAGGAGAGGGGCTCTTTTGTGTAGAAAAATAAAAAGCAGGGCAATCTTTCAAACTTGCATCCGAAATGTGAAATATTTATACAAAGAGGGAGAGATGAAGACAATGCAGCAGGGTTGGTTATCTAATTGGCTAGTCAAACATGAGGTGGTTCATAGATCTTTGGGCTTTGATCACCGAGGAATAGAGACTTTACAAATAAAAGCAGGGGATTGGGATTCCATTGCTGTCATTTTATATGTATATGGTTACAATTATTTACGCTCCCAATGTGCTTATGATGTAGCACCCGGTGGATCTTTAGCTAGCGTGTATCATCTTACGAGAATACAATATGGTATAGATAATCCAGAAGAAGTCTGCATAAAAGTCTTTGCCCAAAAGGATAATCCTAGAATTCCGTCTGTCTTCTGGATTTGGAGAAGTGCCGATTTTCAAGAACGCGAATCTTATGATATGGTGGGAATCTCTTATGATAATCATCCGCGCCTTAAACGTATCCTAATGCCTGAAAGTTGGATAGGCTGGCCCTTACGTAAGGATTATATAACCCCCAATTTTTATGAAATACAAGATGCTCATTGAATGATAAGAAATTCATGCTCACTTATACAACACAACTCCAGATTTTATTCAAGTCAAGGAATATTTTTAGGTTCTTTTCCTAGATGAAACGGAATACCTATTTATAATTAATTCCTAATTATACAAAAGCATTCCAGATAGACTGAGCAAAAAAAGGGTTTCATTTGGATTCCCCTATTTTGAAAATCGCATATTAATTTCCTTCATATGAACAGAAAAATAGGATGACTCAAAGAAGTTCTCTACCAGGAACTTTGTACCGCGCACATTACTTAGCACAACTAGGAAAATAAGATAAGATAAAGATAAGCAAGACTAAAAAAATATTCGTCGGAATAGCGGAATACAAAATTAAGAAACGCAAAAAAATAAAGGGGAATCTCACCCCCTTCTTTATCATAAAGAAAAGATATATTTTAAAACTTCTTTAAAAAGAAAAAGAAGTGCCTCTATATTTATATTATAGATTTATCCACTTAGATGAATAAATATTATTAATGAATATGTATCACAATCCATCTCGAGGTATTTGGATCAATACCTATTCGGTGGATCTTTTTTTTTTTTTTCTCTGCCAGGAACCAGATTTGAACTGGTGACACGAGGATTTTCAGTCCTCTGCTCTACCAACTGAGCTATCCTGACCTTTTCTTGTGCATCATCCTAGTAGAGTATTTGTATCTATGTCAATTAAAAGGACTAAAAATTAATTAAAGTATTTCAAATTTTAAATTTGAAAATGGGGGGGGTAGTCCTATGCATTGTGCATGGTTTACTTAAATAAAACTTAAAAATAGAGTGAATAACCAAGATTTCTTGCCGATACTCTAATAAAAAAGAAATCTATTCAATGAATAGGATAAGATCCATTGAGTTCTCTTCGCATTCCTTTGTGAAAGAGTAGAATGAGAAAGCTAATGAATCTTAAACCCATTGCATTGATAAAAAGAAAAAAAAGTGCATTGATAAAAAGAAAAAAAAAAAGAGGATAAATAATAATAATATAGTATAGTTAGGGAATAAAAGAGGATTTGGGGATAGAGGGACTTGAACCCTCACAACTTATAAAGTCGACGGATTTTCCTTTTACTAGAAATTTCATTGTTGTCAGTATTGACATGTAGAATGGGACTCTCTCTTTGTCCTCGTCCGATTAATCCACTTTTTTAAAGATCTCGAAAACTTTGAATTTTAATTGAAGAATTTGATTATTCAATATTCGATTGGAGTGGATTCACAATAATGAAAAAAAAAAATTATGATATGAGTTTTTTATTTCATAATCATTATCATTTCTAATTTCATTTTTAAAAAAGATAAAGAACCTATATTATAATTAGAATATAATATGAGTTCTGTGATTAATCGTTTGCTATGTCAGTATCTATACGTGTTTATTAAATGTATAAGGTATAAAACCCCTCTTTCTCTAATTTAGAACTAGAAGGAATTCCACTAACAACACAACGTAATTAACTCGATTCGTTAGAACAGCTTCCATTGAGTCTCTGCACCTATCCTTTTCCTTTGTATTCTAGTTCGAGAACCCCTTGTTTTCTCAAAACACGGATTTGGCTCAGGATTGCCCTTTTTTAATTCCAGGGTTTCTCTGAATTTGGAAGTTACCACTTAGCAGGTTTCCATACCAAGGCTCAATACAATCAAGTCCGTAGCGTCTACCGATTTCGCCATATCCCCATTTCCCTCTTCTTTGAGACCAGGATTCCTTGTGTAATTTCATCCATCTCTTAGTTTTTTTTTTGAATCATTGAGTTCATCACTCAACGTAGTCTAGCAGTTCAGTTCGACTCTATTTGAGAGACCTCGCTTGCTTATTGCAATTCAGAATTGAATTGATTCTATCCTTGATGTATTTGCAATTCAATCCGAATCAATATATCCAAAAGTTTTTATCTCCCCCACCTCCCGTCTTACTTTTTTATAGTATTCAAAATTATACTATAACGCTTGATATTTATTCTTTTTTTCTAATCAGAATTAGCAATTTTATTTACTCTGACTCTATGTTCCCCTTAGTGAAATATTAATCCTCAAATTATTAACAAATAATAAAGTCTATAATGATCGAATGAAAATACCAATAAATTCTATAATTTTATTTTTTAATATCCTATAGTTAAGCATATCAAGCTAACTTTATCTTTAAGAAGTTTTAGTATTTTTTTATTTTTATAAGTATAACTTCAAATTTAGAACTAGTTAATAGCTAAGATTAATAACTAATATCTGAGATTTTACGGATTTCCTATACTATACCTATTTCTATTTGTTACACTATTTCCGTTATGTAAGCCCACTTAGCTCAGAGGTTAGAGCATCGCATTTGTAATGCGAGGGTCATCGGTTCAAATCCGATAGTCGGCTTTTTTTTCTCTATCGATGTTCTACGAACAAGAATCTCTTTTTTTCCGAATTAAATGGAGAATCCAGGATCTTTTATGTTTTTTACCTTACAATTTTGCTAGATACAAAACAATAAAATAAATAATATATATACAAAAAAAAAAGATTTTGATGAAATTCCATTTTTTGGGGTACTTTAGTTGATTTTACTCTGTTTATCCTGTAGTTTAATTCAGTTTTAATTTCGATGTATTCTGTAATGTAAATACAATGAAATTAATTGTGTAAAATGAAATTTCAATAAAATAAAAAAAGGAGTCTTCATGTCCCGTTATCGAGGACCTCGTTTAAAAAAAATACGCCGTCTGGGAGCTTTACCAGGACTCACTAGAAAAACACCTAAATCCGGAAGTAATCTTAAAAAAAAATTCAATTCTGGGAAAAAGGAGCAATATCGTATTCGTCTTCAAGAAAAACAGAAATTGCGTTTTCATTATGGTCTGACAGAACGACAATTACTTAGATATGTACATATCGCTGGAAAAGCAAAAAGGTCAACAGGCCAGGTTTTACTACAATTACTTGAAATGCGTTTGGATAATATCCTTTTTCGATTGGGTATGGCTTCAACCATTCCTGGGGCCCGCCAATTAGTCAACCATAGACATATTTTAGTTAATGGTCGTATAGTCAATATACCAAGTTTTCGTTGCAAACCCCGAGATATTATTACTACGAAAGATAACCAAAGATCAAAAGGTCTGGTTCAAAATTATATTGCTTCATCGGACCCGGGGAAATTGCCAAAGCATTTGGCGATTGACACGTTGGAATATAAAGGACTAGTAAATAAAATCCTAGATAGGAAGTGGGTCGGTCTCAAAATAAATGAGTTGTTAGTTGTAGAATATTACTCTCGTCAGACTTGAACTTAACGAAAAAAGGAAAGGTTCATAGAATTTTCTTCCCCTTCCCCTTTCCCCGAACTAAATCGCCCTAAGACCATTACCATTAATTTGTATTTTCCCATCAACTAGCTAAAATTGATTAACCCTAGGATTAGGATCCTTTTTTCTTTTTTCCTCTATGTGTATTTTACATACCACAGTAATTTGCTATAGAGAATTTCTAATTTCTATTAAATCAAAATAAGATAATATAAGATATTATATTATTGCTGGAAAAAATTGTTATTTGATTTGATACATTGTGATCCTTAACGTTGATGAATTAAGAAAAACGGAAAGAGAGGGATTCGAACCCTCGGTAAACAAAAGTCTACATAGCAGTTCCAATGCTACGCCTTGAACCGCTCGGCCATCTCTCCTACATAACTTATTATGGAAAATAAACTGAGTGAATAGCGAGTTTTCTTATTCCTGCAGTACAGGTACAACCGCAACCACTCGGGGGTTCCATAGTTCTATTGGAAAAATTCCTTTTGATCTAAGTGGAAGGATACAGGATTTTTTACTAGAAATTGCGCTCGCTATAAAATAAAAGTTTTAATTTGGGTTTTCCCGCAACTAAAGAAAAAGAAAATGGAAGAATTCTTCTTATTGCATAATAAAATAAAGAAACCTTAGAATTCCGTTTGCATAAGATACGCTACACCATACTATCGAAATCAAAAATAGGGTATGAGACAATTAATAACTTTGAAAACACGAAATAGTTGATAACATAAGTTGTTGTTCAGAAATAGGAAAGTGGAATGAAATCCAGTCTTAGTCAAATATTTCATATCTCTTCGTGTCCAAGCAGAAGGAAAAGGATACAATTTGAGCTGAGCGGAAAATCCATATCTCTCTTATCCATTTAAAGCATATGGATTTAGAGTAGAGCATATGGATCAATCTATTTATAATTATAAGAATCGAATGTGTTTGTTTTTATGTTATTTTGTGAAGGAATGAAAACAATTCTATATAGAATGGGTTGGGAATTATGCCTAGATCCCGTGGAAATGGAAATTTCATTGATAAGACCTCCTCAATTGTAGCCAATATTTTATTGCGAATAATTCCGACAACCTCAGGAGAAAAAAAGGCATTTACTTATTATAGAGATGGTGCGATTTGACTCTTTTTTTTGCTTTTTTTTAGCCCTACCTATACCTCAGTCTTACGAAAAAGAGAGGGGGGTTGGCATAGAGAGAACCAAATTTGTAAAGCAAACAAACCCACGCTTCGGGAAGGTGAGGCGAACTAACAATTCCTTCCGTCGTGTATCCTCGATTGATGCGGCTTCAGATACTTCAATTGTAGATTTGAGTATTGAGCGAAAGGTTACACCTACAGGATATGGTATGGTATGGATTACAGGCCAATCCTACTCTATTAGTATCCGTAGGCAGCATAGGGGAGAAAAGCACTACACCTAGAAATAGGAATCAACAAGAGAAAAACTTTGTTAGAAATTACCCCTTTCCTGATCGGTATCAGGGCTGGGAAGAATGGTTGGGATAACAAACAACCATCAGGTTTGTACTTTGGATACCCCTATAACCATCAAAGATCGTTGAAGTAGCTAATTCCTCTAAATAGGAGGCGTTGAGAACAAAGAAATTATTGGAGCTATCGTTTTCCTCTAGCATTAATAGAATTCATTGGTGTTAAGAAAAACCTCTTGTGGGAAGGTTGGCTAGAGATTTCTTGGAAAAATACCAGCCCCTTTCGGTTCATAATGAGACGGGACTAATTCTATTTTGATTCTATAGATTATTTCGCTTAGTACTATTATGTACAGAAGGGAGGAGCCGTATGAGATGAAAACCTCATGTACGGTTTTGGAACGGAGATTTTTTGAATAGAATGAACGACCGTAACGGATGTTGGCTCAATCCGAAGGAAATTATGCGGAAGCTTTGCAAAATTATTATGAAGCTACGCGACTAGAAATCGATCCCTATGATCGAAGTTATATACTCTATAACATAGGCCTTATACACACAAGCAATGGAGAGCATACAAAGGCTTTGGAATATTATTTCCGGGCACTAGAACGAAACCCCTTCTTACCGCAAGCTTTTAATAATATGGCCGTGATCTGTCATTACGTGCGACTATCTCCACTATAGAAAGAAAAAAAAAAAAGAGAGGATCAAATTTTCTAGTAAATACTAGAAAAAAAGGGCTTTCTACATAGGGATCGTAAAAACAACGATTTTTCCCTATCAGCTGTAGGAAGGAAGGACACTTCACGAGAATCAAAAAACGAAGAAAGTATGGCCTATACTACTACTCTATGGATAAAGTTTCTCAAATTGATAGAGAAAGCACCGTAAAGATCAATTAGTGAGCGACTGGGTCGATACAACTAAAAAAAACTGCTTACTTATCCCATGATATGGGGCAAAATTTAGGAATCCGCTTATGTAATAGAGCCGATCCACTAAGGGATTAAGCAGCGGTGTAGTATCAGATCCCAAAGATAGTAAGTTCTTTTTTCTTTCTTATGGAAAAAAGTCTTTTTCAAGGATTCTATAGAGATTTCATATATGAAACCGGGATAGTTACCTCTCAGAAAATTTGAACGAAGGCTCTATATCTATCTATGCTTCATTCTTCTGAAGGTGGGAAAAAAGATCAAACTGATTATTGATAAAAATTAGGGTTTGAAACTTAGGTAATTAATTTCTTCTGCTTAACCCAAGAACAAATTGGATCGATTTTTGATAAATCGAATTCAGTTAAGATAGGGGAAATTCAGATAGCAATTTCTGAGCCGTATGAGGTAGGAAACTCTCAAGTACGGTTCTAAGGGAAGGAACTTCCTATTCCGACCGAGGAGAACAGGCCATTCTACAGGGTGATTCGGAAATTGCGGAAGCTTGGTTTGATCAAGCTGCTGAATATTGGAAACAAGCTATAGCGCTTACTCCGGGAAATTATATTGAAGCACAGAACTGGTTGAAGATTACGAAGCGCTTTGAATTTGAATAAGACCATGCTCCTTCTTTTTCATAAAATGGGTGGTTTGGTTGTTGATCCATTAATCAAATAAATTAGGTCGTAAGATCGAATCAAGAATTTCATTATATCCATTTCTTATACCTTCTATTTTATATGATATTTCATAAGAATAAACCATAGGGATAGGGTCTAGAATAGAAGTAATAAAGTGAATAAAAAGAGGGGGCAATCTAAATATTGCTAATATATTAGGACCATCTTATTAATAATTCTAATGAGTTATCTTGGAATTTAGAATCAAATAAAAAACCCTATATTATGCTCAAGGAAAGTAGATATAGATAGGAGCTTATGCCCTCAAAAAAAATACACTAGTTTCTTAAATTAAAAATAAAAAAGATTTTTTTCTTACGTCGAGAAATATTTGTTTTTCAAGATAAACAATGTCCGTTAGGCACCTAATCTTTATGTCATAATAGACCCGAACACTTGCCTCGGATTGACTTCAATATATAATTGCTCCAGTGAATAACTAAAAAAAAAATAGAAGGATGGTAGATAGTAAAGAAAAGAACTAATCACAATATCTATCTTTCAAAATCTATCTTTCAAAATCTATCTTTCAAAATATATATCTTTCAAAGATTCACTAAAAAGACAGTTGGCGGGTCTCTTTGTATGTCTTGTCCGGAAAGAGGAGGACTTAATGATTATTCGTTCGCCGGAACCAGAAGTAAAAATTGTTGTGGATAGGGATCCTGTAAAAACATCTTTTGAGGAATGGGCCAGACCCGGCCATTTCTCAAGAACACTAGCTAAGGGCCCTGATACTACCACTTGGATCTGGAACCTACATGCTGATGCTCACGATTTCGATAGTCATACTGGTGATTTGGAGGAGATTTCTCGAAAAGTCTTTAGTGCTCATTTCGGGCAACTTTCCATTATCTTTCTTTGGTTGAGTGGCATGTACTTTCATGGCGCCCGTTTTTCCAATTATGAAGCATGGCTAAGTGATCCTACTCACATTGGACCCAGTGCTCAGGTAGTTTGGCCTATAGTAGGGCAAGAAATATTGAATGGTGATGTAGGCGGGGGTTTCCGAGGAATCCAAATAACCTCTGGTTTTTTTCAGCTTTGGCGAGCATCTGGAATAACTAGTGAATTACAACTCTATTGTACTGCAATTGGTGCATTGATTTTTGCAGCGTTAATGCTTTTTGCTGGTTGGTTCCATTATCACAAAGCCGCTCCCAAATTGGCCTGGTTCCAAGATGTAGAATCCATGTTGAATCACCACTTAGCGGGATTATTAGGACTTGGGTCTCTTTCTTGGGCGGGGCACCAAATTCATGTATCTTTACCAATTAACCAATTTCTTGACGCTGGGGTGGATCCTAAAGAGATACCACTTCCTCATGAATTTATCTTGAATCGGGACCTTTTGGCTCAACTTTATCCTAGTTTTGCCGAAGGAGCAACCCCTTTTTTCACTTTAAATTGGTCCAAATACGCAGAATTTCTGACTTTTCGCGGAGGACTAGATCCAGTAACCGGTGGTCTCTGGCTGACCGATATTGCGCACCATCATTTAGCTATTGCTATTCTTTTCCTAATCGCAGGTCATATGTATAGGACCAATTGGGGTATTGGCCATGGACTTAAAGATATTTTGGAGGCTCACAAGGGCCCATTTACAGGACAAGGCCATAAGGGTCTTTATGAAATCTTAACAACGTCATGGCATGCTCAATTATCTCTTAACCTAGCTATGCTAGGCTCTACAACCATTGTTGTAGCTCATCATATGTATTCTATGCCTCCCTATCCATACCTAGCTACTGACTATGGTACACAACTTTCCTTGTTCACACACCACATGTGGATTGGCGGATTTCTAATAGTCGGTGCTGCTGCACATGCAGCAATTTTTATGGTAAGAGACTATGATCCAACTACTCGATACAACGATCTATTAGATCGCGTCCTTAGACACCGCGATGCAATCATATCCCACCTTAACTGGGTATGTATATTTCTAGGTTTTCACAGTTTTGGCTTGTACATTCATAATGATACCATGAGTGCTTTAGGCCGTCCACAAGATATGTTTTCGGATACTGCCATACAATTACAACCTATCTTTGCTCAATGGGTACAAAATATCCATGCTACTGCGCCTGGCGTAACAGCTCCTGGTGCAACAACAAGTACTAGCTTAACGTGGGGAGGCGGCGAGTTAGTAGCAGTAGGTGGCAAAGTGGCTTTGTTACCTATTCCATTAGGAACCGCAGATTTTTTAGTCCATCACATTCATGCATTTACCATACATGTGACTGTATTAATACTTTTGAAAGGTGTTTTATTTGCTCGGAGTTCCCGTTTGATACCCGATAAAGCAAATCTAGGTTTTCGCTTTCCTTGCGATGGGCCTGGCCGAGGGGGAACATGTCAAGTATCCGCCTGGGATCATGTTTTCTTAGGTTTATTCTGGATGTACAATGCAATTTCGGTAGTCATTTTCCATTTCAGTTGGAAAATGCAGTCGGATGTTTGGGGTACTATAAGTGATCAAGGGGTGGTAACTCATATTACAGGGGGAAACTTTGCACAGAGTTCCATTACGATTAATGGGTGGCTTCGAGATTTCTTGTGGGCACAGGCATCGCAAGTCATTCAGTCTTATGGTTCTTCATTATCTGCATATGGTCTTTTTTTCTTAGGTGCTCATTTTGTCTGGGCCTTCAGTTTAATGTTTTTATTCAGCGGCCGTGGTTATTGGCAAGAACTCATTGAATCTATCGTTTGGGCTCATAACAAATTAAAAGTTGCTCCTGCTACTCAGCCTAGAGCCTTGAGCATTATACAAGGACGCGCTGTAGGAGTAACCCATTACCTTCTGGGTGGAATTGCCACGACATGGGCATTCTTCTTAGCGAGAATTATTGCAGTAGGATAGTGGCTAGGAGGATTTGAAAGGCATTATGGAATTAAGATTTCCCAGGTTTAGCCAAGGCTTAGCTCAGGACCCCACTACTCGTCGTATTTGGTTTGGTATTGCTACCGCACATGATTTCGAAAGTCATGATGATATTACTGAAGAACGTCTTTATCAGAACATTTTTGCTTCTCACTTTGGGCAATTAGCAATAATCTTTCTATGGACGTCCGGAAATCTGTTTCATGTAGCTTGGCAAGGAAATTTTGAATCATGGATACAGGATCCTTTACACGTAAGACCTATTGCTCATGCGATTTGGGATCCTCATTTTGGTCAACCCGCTGTGGAAGCCTTTACTCGAGGAGGTGCTGCTGGTCCAGTGAATATTGCTTATTCTGGAGTTTATCAGTGGTGGTATACAATAGGATTACGCACCAATGAGGATCTTTATACTGGAGCTCTTTTTCTATTATTTCTTTCTACGCTGTCCTTAATAGCGGGTTGGTTACATCTACAACCCAAATGGAAACCAAGCCTTTCGTGGTTCAAAAACGCGGAATCTCGTCTCAATCATCATTTGTCAGGACTTTTCGGGGTAAGTTCTTTGGCTTGGACAGGACATTTAGTTCATGTTGCTATTCCCGCATCCAGGGGGGAGTACGTTCGATGGAATAATTTCTTAGATGTATTACCCTATCCCCAGGGGTTGGGACCCCTTTTGACGGGGTCAATGGAATCTTTATGCCCAAAACCCTGATTCGAGTAATCATTTATTTGGTACCGCTCAAGGAGCGGGAACTGCCATTCTAACTCTTCTTGGGGGATTCCATCCACAAACACAAAGTTTGTGGCTGACCGATATGGCTCACCATCATTTAGCTATTGCATTTATTTTTCTCATTGCCGGTCACATGTATCGAACTAACTTCGGAATTGGGCACAGTATTAAAGATCTTTTAGAAGCGCATACTCCTCCGGGGGGTCGATTAGGGCGTGGGCATAAGGGCCTTTATGACACAATCAACAATTCGATTCATTTTCAGTTAGGTCTTGCTCTAGCTTCTTTAGGGGTTATTACTTCCTTAGTAGCTCAACATATGTACTCTTTACCTCCTTATGCATTCATAGCACAAGACTTTACTACTCAAGCTGCTTTATATACTCATCACCAATATATTGCAGGGTTCATCATGACAGGGGCTTTTGCTCATGGAGCTATTTTTTTCATTAGGGATTACAATCCGGAACAGAATGAGGATAATGTATTGGCAAGAATGTTAGACCATAAAGAAGCTATCATATCTCATTTAAGTTGGGCTAGCCTCTTTCTAGGATTCCATACCTTGGGCCTTTATGTTCATAACGACGTCATGCTTGCTTTTGGTACTCCAGAAAAGCAAATCTTGATCGAACCTATATTTGCCCAATGGATACAATCTGCTCATGGCAAGACGACATATGGGTTCGATATACTCTTATCTTCAACGAATGGCCCCGCTTTCAATGCGGGTCGAAGCCTATGGTTGCCCGGATGGTTGAATGCTGTTAATGAGAATAGTAATTCGCTTTTCTTAACAATAGGACCTGGGGATTTCTTGGTTCATCATGCTATTGCTCTAGGTTTGCATACAACTACATTGATTTTAGTAAAGGGCGCTTTAGATGCACGCGGTTCCAAATTAATGCCAGATAAAAAGGATTTTGGATATAGTTTTCCTTGTGACGGCCCAGGGCGCGGCGGTACTTGTGATATTTCTGCTTGGGACGCATTTTATTTGGCAGTTTTCTGGATGTTAAATACCATTGGGTGGGTTACTTTTTATTGGCATTGGAAACATATCACATTATGGCAGGGCAACGTTTCACAATTTAATGAATCCTCCACTTATTTGATGGGATGGTTAAGAGATTACCTATGGTTAAACTCTTCACAACTTATCAATGGATATAATCCTTTTGGGATGAATAGTTTATCGGTATGGGCGTGGATGTTCTTATTTGGACATCTTGTTTGGGCTACTGGATTTATGTTCTTAATTTCCTGGCGGGGGTATTGGCAGGAATTAATTGAGACTTTAGCATGGGCTCATGAACGCACACCTTTAGCTAATTTAATTCGCTGGAGAGATAAGCCCGTGGCTCTTTCCATTGTGCAAGCAAGATTGGTTGGATTAGCTCACTTTTCCGTGGGTTATATATTCACTTATGCAGCTTTCTTGATTGCCTCAACATCAGGCAAGTTTGGTTAATTTAGTTTGTTTTTTTGTACTGTATCAGCACCTAGTTCATTACTCTTGATAGAGAGGGAGGATCTGCCTTTTTAGATTTCTTTTTCTATTTATTTTTCCATCTAGGATTAGAACCGTATACTTGGTAATAATAGCAACGACACATTATGGCAAAAAAAAGTTTGATTCAGAGGGAGAAGAAGCGGCAGAAATTAGAACAGAAATATCATTTGATTCGTCAATCTTTAAAAAAAAAGATAAGAAGCAAAGTTTCTCCCTTGAGTTTGAGTGAAAAAACGAAAATGCGAGAAAAATTGCAATCCCTACCGCGTAATAGTGCACCTACACGCCTTCATCGACGTTGTTTTTTGACCGGAAGACCTAGAGCTAACTATCGACATTTTGGGCTATCCGGACACGTACTTCGAGAAATGGTTTATGAATGTTTGTTACCGGGTGCAACAAGATCCAGTTGGTAAGGATAAAATACCCTTTCGTATTTGTATGGATTTCTGGAATTGATAATCATAGAGGAGCCCTCTTTACCATTCTGTATAAATGGACTATTCTATTTGTATAGATATTGGTAGAGGGGCGTATCCAACCCTCTTTTATCCACTAGTTACCCCTCTTTAGTTTAAGAGTATAGAGCAGTTTGGTAGCTCATAAGGCTCATAACCTTGGGGTTGCGGGTTCGATTCCCACTACCGCCTCCATACTCCTTCTTTATGATATATGCATGATATAATATATACATCATGCATTTGTATCTGGATTTTTTGATTTCCTAAAAGAGTTTTGGTCTAACAGTTTTTTCTCGGAAGAAGCAAAAAAATAAAAGAAAGAATAAAATATGAAAGAAAAGCGTCCATTGTCTAATGGATAGGACAGAGGTCTTCTAAACCTTTGGTATAGGTTCAAATCCTATTGGACGCAATCTTATTTCTATCTATTCTTTAAATAACTATACTAAACTAAAAACAAAGAAAACTTTTTTGCATGATTCAAATGAAAAAGCTTTCTCAACGATTCCTATTCTACTAACAAGAGTAGACATGCAAAATTTATTTGTTACTGAAGAGAAAACCGTTCCAGCTGTTCCTGAATAGCTTCCTTCAAAAGGATTTCCGCTTGCTCGGTGAATGTCTTGCTAGAAGATATAATTTCTTGGAATTGAGGTTTAGTATCTTTTAGATGTTTACGTAACTCATCCAGAAATTTATTTACCTGTTCAATTTCTAACGAATCAAGATATCCTCTTGTTCCGGTATAAATAGTAGCTATCTGCTCTTCCACTGGGAGAGGATTTGCCTGGGATTGTTTAAGCAATTCCCTTAATCGTCGACCCCTTGCCAATTGATTCTGACTTGTTTTATCGAGAGCAGAGGCGAATTGTGCAAAGGCTTGTAACTCTGCGAATTGCGCTAGTTCCAATTTTGATTTGCCAGCTACTTGTTTCATGGCTTTAATTTGAGCCGCGGATCCTACTCTGGAAACAGAAATACCCACATTAATAGCGGGTCGAATTCCGGCATTGAATAGATCCAGATAAGAATATTTGTCCATCTGTAATGGAGATTACATTAGTAGGAATATAGGCGGAAACGTCTCCAGATTGAGTCTCAACTATTGGTAAAGCGGTCATACTTCCTTCGCCTAAAAGAGAATTTAATTTAGCGGCTCTTTCTAAAAGGCGTGAATGCAAATAAAAAACATCCCCTGGATAAGCCTCACGTCCGGGAGGTCTTCTTAATAGAAGGGACATTTGGCGATAAGCTTGTGCCTGTTTGGAGAGATCATCATAAATTATTAAAGTATGCCGTTCGCGGTACATAAAATACTCAGCCAGGGCTGCTCCCGTATAAGGAGCGAGGTATTGTAATGTAGCAGGTGAATCCGCCATTTCAGCTACTACAATAGTGTATTCCATGGCCCCCTCCTCATGGAAAGTAGTTACTACTTGAGCTACGGAGGATGCTCTTTGACCGATAGCTACATAAACACATATTACACCTTGCCCTTTTTGATTGAGAATTGTATCTGTGGCTCTACTGCTGTTTTGCCAGTCTGTCTGTCCCCAATAATTAACTCTCGCTGACCGCGCCCTATAGGGATCATCGAATCGATAGCAATAAGCCCTGTTTGAAGAGGTTCGTATACGGAACGCCTGGAAATTATACTTGGAGCAGGAGATTCAATTAAGCGAGATTCGGAAGCTATAATTTCGCCTTTCCCATCAATAGGTTTAGCCAGAGCATTTACAACACGACCCAAGTAAGCCTCACTCACGGGTATCTGAGCAATTCTTCCTGTTGCTTTTACAAAACTTCCCTCTTGTATCATCAACCCATCGCCCATTAATACAATCCCAACATTTTTGGATTCCAAATTCAGAGCAATACCCCTAGTACCTTCTGCAAATTCGACTAATTCACCTGACATTATTTCACCAAGACCTATAATACGAGCAATCCCATCCCCCACTTGAACTACGCGACCTATATTCTCAATCCCTACTTTCCTATTATATTGTTCAATACGTTCGCGGAGAATTTTATGAATTTCGTCGACTCGAAGGGTTGCCATTAGTGTTTCTTGACTCTTTTTTCGGAAGCAAGGGGAAAAATAATGCCTAAATTCTAAACGAAAGTAGAAGTTCAAGGCCTAATTAATTTAATTATTTCTTCCATTCCAGGGACCCGAGAATGCCAATATTAGCACGAATCGTACGGAAATGTAACTCGGTATTCAAACAACTATTCAGAGTTCCTAGAGCTCCTTGTACGGCCTGTTGGAAAACCCGCTGTCGGACCTGATTCATTGCCCTTTGTTTTTCAAAATAAAGGGTTTCGTTTTTAGACTTTTCCAATTGTTCCAAACTAATAGAAGTAGCATTAATCAAATTTGCTTTTTCTCGTTCTATCTCAGAGTATCCATTCATTCGATACTCATCCGCTTCTAGTTCGACTTTCTGTAATCGAATCCGAGCTTTTTCGAGTTGCTCAATGGTCCCTCTACGCAATTCTTCTGAATTTCGAATAGTACTCAAGATCCTCTGTTTTCGATTATCTAATAAATCTTTTAATGAAAGTAGATTATTTTGTAAGTTTACAACTTTTATGATCTCTTCCCGAACCAAACATGAATCTTTCGATTCATTTGGCTCTCACGCTCCTTTTTTTTTTTCTATAGCTATTTCCATATCTTTTTTTTAAGTAATGAGCCTATCCTCTATCTTCTTTTTTATGTTTATATTTCAATATACCGAAACCTATATAAGACTAGATAAATATTAAGAGGACTCTTCCGCCTAGATAAAAATATATCATGGTCAGCAAAGTTGTTTCTTTATTTTTATTTGCCCTCTAGTTAATAATTTCAATTTCATTAAGAAAAACTAACTAAATAAATGGAAAATGAAAATTAATAGAATTCTTTTTTATTTTTTTTTTCTTCAAATCCAAAAAATTTCTCTTTTTTATACATAGGTCGTCGATTCGGCATTGGTTAAAAAAGGGCAGGGTGCCCCCTTTTTTTTCTAGTAAATAGTTCAAACCATTTTATCGATATGAGTGTTCTATATCAGATAAATTTTACATTAGCTATTTCCCGTTTAAATTGGTACTAATACTAATATAGTTGTAGAAAGAGTACCTCTTTTTGCCTGGACTTCAAGCAGTTTAGCTTTAACCGTGTTAATGGTCTCACATTCTTGGTTTATAGAGAATCAAAGTTGATTTACCAATGAGTCGCGAAATGCTATGGTTCTTCCATATGATTTCTGAATTTATTCAGAAGTAATTCGTCGAGATCGTGCACCCTTTTCTTATTTATCCGAAAAATACTAAAAAATATTATAAAGTGCAGCCGGATAGATCCAATCTATTCTTGAAATAGACAACTCGCACACACTCCCTTTCCAAAAAAAATCAAAACACCAACCACTACAGTTAGATTTATTAGATTTGTTGCTAAAATATCGGTATTAAGCCCGAAACTGCCAGCGGATGGCCAGTGAGCTAAAAAAACGAAAGAATGGGTTACATTTTTCATATGCTCTCCTCTTATAGATAGGACGAACAAAGAACAAAGTTTTTCGATCACTTACTTCGCTCGCCCTTTTTTGATCGGTTTTTTTAATGCAAATAGATTCAATCTAGTAATTTCTTTTAGATTAAGTCTTACGTCTTGTTTGACCGGTGAAAGACTTCCTTTGTTGAAATGTTCTGTTCCCAAAATTCCTAAAATAAAAGGAAAAAACTTTCCACTTTCCTAAACTAAGGACGGGAAATAAGAAGGTGAGCATATCTTCTAAATTAATAATACTCAACTCAGCCCTTCCTAGAATGGGGTATTATCTGTCCCGATAAATAGATAATTCCAGGAGTAATAAATAGGAGTAAATTAAATAAAGTATTGATATAATTGGAATTGTGGAAGCAAATACCAATTTACTAAAAAAAGAAAAAAGTATCTAATCGAAATCGAAAGAATTTTTTTTTTAAGATTAAACAAAAGGGTTCGCAAATAAAAGCGCTAGTGCCACAACTAGTCCATAAATTGTTAAAGCTTCCATAAAAGCTAGACTAAGCAATAAAGTACCTCGTATTTTACCTTCTGCTTCTGGCTGTCTCGCAATACCTTCTACAGCTTGTCCTGCAGCAGTACCTTGACCAACTCCAGGTCCAATAGAAGCAAGCCCTACGGCCAATCCAGCAGCAATAACAGAAGCAGCAGCAATTAGTGGATTCATGGTGAGTAGTTCCTCGTGTCAAAAAAAAGAAATGGTTAAGGATACAATCAACCAATAAATTCTTACTTCTAAGCTCTATTGGGGAGAAGTAAAGTAACTAAAAAGTACAAATTGAAATCAAATTGAAATGATAATGTGAATTGTCCGAACTACATAGAAGGGAATTCCATATCCATATATCGGATTAGATAATGAATCTAACCTAGGAATATATAATATAATATCCTATATATATACATTTGTTTCTTCTATTTTGTTTGCATATTTTCTCATTTTCTATTGAATCGGATTCTAAAATCATTGCTTAAAGTGGAAACCTGCATAAAAGAGGACTCCACTTATAGACATTAAGGATATTATAGTATAGATCTAGCCTGACTCCACCCTCCTTAATGCATATATACTTTGAAAATTCCATAATATAGTCTATTCTATTCTCTCTCCTACAACTCTAGGCTATATATTCATACGCATTTCTAACTATTTTTTTGCAACCAAGCAGATTATCTGGAACCATGCATGAATTGAGCTAAGCTGCAAAAAAAAAAAATACTATTTCCAAAAAGAGTCAATTCAATGATGACCCTCCATGGATTCACCTATATAGGCTGCGGCTAATGTTGCAAAAATAAGAGCTTGAATACCGCTTGTAAATAATCCAAGAAACATGACCGGTATAGGGATTACTAAGGGGACTAAAGAAACAAGAACAACAACGACTAATTCATCCGCCAATATATTCCCGAAAAGTCGAAAGCTAAGCGATAATGGTTTTGTGAAATCTTCTAGGATGTTAATTGGTAAAAGGATTGGAGTTGGTTTAATATATTTCTCGAAATAGCTCAATCCTTTTTTGCTAAGACCAGCATAAAAATATGCCGCTGACGTGAGTAAAGCTAAAGCAACAGTAGTATTTATATCATTCGTGGGCGCTGCTAATTCCCCATGGGGTAACTCTATAATTTTCCAAGGTAAAAGAGCACCCGACCAATTCGAAACAAAAATAAAAAGGAACATAGTTCCAATAAAGGGAACCCAGGGACCATATTCTTCTCCAATCTGAGTTTTGCTCAAGTCTCGAATAAACTCAAGGACATATTCAAAAAAATTCTGACCGTCGGTCGGGATGGTTTGTGGATTCCGAACAGCTATGACAACTGAACCTAGCAAGATAGTAATTACGACCCAAGAAGTGATGAGTACTTGGGCATGAATTTGGAAACCTCCTATTTGCCAATAGAAGTGTTGGCCTACTTCTACACCCGATATATCGTATAACCCCTTGAGTGTTTTAATGGAACAAGGTATAATATTCATATTGTCCTCTGATAAAAATTGAACTTCAAAAAAGGAATTCTTTTGATTCAACCATCTCTTTCTCAACTCAGCAACTTGAAGTATTAATCTTATATTTAGGATACCAAGAAAGCACATCAGATCATAATATATATCAATACCCTCTAATATATATCAATATTCCCCTTCTTTTTTCTATGCAAAAAAAATTCTATGCAAAAAAAAAGATATAGTAAAGTAAGTGATTCCATAAATTTACGCAGTTGCCCAAGAATTCACTATATATTCTTAATCAACGATTTCTTATATAGAGAGAACGGCCCTCACAAATTGAAAATACTAATTTGTTAAGAATCAATCGAATTGAAGTCATAGTGTCATCGTTGGCTGGAATCGATATATTCGCGAGATCCGGGTCACAATTTGTATCGACTAAAGAAATAGTAGGAATCCCCAAAATGGCACATTCCCGAAGAGCTATATACTCTTTTTGCTGATCAAGGACGATCACAATGTCTGGCAATCTCGTCATATATTTGATCCCGCCGAGATACCTTTGCAAAGTAGATAATTTTCTCTTCAAGATTGCCACATCTCTTTTTGGGAGATGGTGGAATTTTCCCATTTTTTCTTCTGCTCTTAAGTCTCTAAATTGAGAAAGTCTAGTTTTCGTAATCGACCAATTCGTTAACATACCACTGAACCACTTTTTATTAACATAATGACAACGAGCCCTTATTGCAGCTGATGCTACTAAATCTGTTGCTCTTTTTTTGGTACCAACAATTAAGAAACTTTTTCCCTGACTTGCTGCATCAAAAACTAAATCACAAGCTTCTGATAAAAAACGAGCCGTTCTAGCGAGATTTATAATATGAGTACCTTTACGCTTTGCCGAAATGTAAGGGGCCATTTTAGGATTCCATTTCTTAATACCATGACCAAAATGAACTCCTGCTTCTATCATCTCTTTCAAATTAATGTTCCAATATCTTCTTGTCATTTTTTCCACACTTCCTTTTTTTTAATCCTACCATTCCATTACGGAATTTAGTTCTTTTTGAAGATTAAGAAAGATCCGAAATAGCTTGAAATAAATAATAATTGTTCCGAGAGAACCTTGTACTAAGATAAGAGTTGGCCATTGATACATGGTATAAACATAACCACCTTAATGAATTAACTGACTTGTTTTACTTATTAAAATAAAAATCTTAAAAATCTAAAATTTGACCTGTTAGTGTTCTAAGTTCAAAAGTCTAGTAAAGTAAAAAATATTTTTATGGGGGTTCTTATGTCTCATAAAAATTGTTTGTTACGTCAGAATCTGAAGAAACTAATTCTGTATGGAGAAACAAAAAATCTCTCATTTCCGACGCGAATAGATTTTTTTTTTTTATTTCGAAATAAAGGTTCTTGTCTTGTGGGGAACGATGCACAAATTTTTGGAATCCGGTACCAACAGGTATAATCCCCCCCAGAACTACGTTTTCTTTCAAGCCTTTCAACCAATCAATGCGACCTCGTAGGGCAGCTTTTGCTAAAACTCGAGCAGTTTCTTGAAAACTTGCTTCAGATATGAAACTTTGGGTATTCAGGGAAGCCCTTGTTATTCCCAATAAGATTGCCCGATAATAGATCGATTCATCCAAAGCTCGTCCTGCTCGTTCCGCTCGCAATAGTCCGATTAATTCCCCAGGCGAAAAAACATTAGACATTCCATCTTCGGAAACCCGCACTTTTGATGTTACTTGGCGTATAATAATCTCTATATGTCTATTATGGATCTGTACCCCTTGGGATCGATAAACCTTTTGGATTTTATTAACCAAAGAGATACGACTTTGGGCTATGGTTAGCTCAGCTCCAATCAAGAATCCCCAAGGGACCCCAAGAATTCTTGGTATACGCTCATTCCAATCCTCAATTCTCCTTTCGAGATTCGGGGATAATGAATCAATTGAACGCGCTTCAAAGATTTGTTCCACTTTTGGAAGACCTTGCGTTATGTCACTAGATCTCGATTTTTCATATATAAACGTAACTAACCTATCTCCCTTGTAAAGGATTTCTCCATAATGACCATTAACAGTTGCTCCTGTAGTGGCCAAATAAGGTTTAGCTGCTCTTATAACAAAGGAATTCATATTTACAATGAAAATTTGACCGGATTTTTTTATGTGCGATTTAAATAGACATACATTTTCACAAATAAATTGTCCAAGGTGAATTATTGCCAATGTCTCTTCCCAAGAATCATGATGGACAAAGTGACAATTCAAAAGGAATGGATCCAACATTATGTTACTATCGAAATTAGAAATCCTTTTATTTTCATCTATTAAAGAGTATTTAAGTTCTTGAAGTACTTGGAAGGTTTGTTTTAAATTGTCAACGAACAAATATTTTTTTAACAGGATTTTATTATGCGTTAGTAAATAGTAAGATGAAGAAAAATGCGATATACTAGCTACAATAGCGCCTAAGGGCCCAAAAATTTCTCGAATAGGAATTCTAGGATTCCATTCTTTTATCGCATTGGGATGTTTTGAATTCTTGAATAAACCAATTCGAGAACAGTTGGATGCCGACAAAATCATCAAAGAGTGGTATTCTTTATTTCGATTCAACAAAGTGCCAATAGCTTCTGGATGTTGGCTAAGTGATTCAATCTTCGCCTTGGAATAAAAAGAATTGATATTGGCGCGATCTAACCTATTATGGGGAATCGGTCCTGCACTTGTCCTACCATACCTTTTTCGTGTATACGAAATAGTGGACTTGACTAACTCAATTCTTAGGAAATCGCGAATAAGATCATTTGCTCTTACCTCAACAAGGGAAGCACCAGCCTTTTCTTTTTCTTCTTGTTCCCAATTCACTACTAAGCAAGTTCTAACAAATTGACTATTTGTGTGATAAATTCTTTGAGTTAACTTGCTATTTTCATGAGAAATAAAATTGACAAGTCGAATTTGGAGATTATTTTCTTCTTGCAAGAGATCCTGCGGGAAAAGTGTTGCTAAATTTCTTCCTTCGTCCATTTCATATGCCACTGTAGGGCGAACGGAAACAAAATACTTTTCCTTGCTCTTGAGAATTTTTTTCCGTTGAACATAGACCCAATTTTTCCTTTTTTTTTCCTTAGAATCTTTTTTTTGTCTTTCTGGCGGTATCAAACAGCCACCTAATATCTTATCCGCCTCTTCAGGAAAATGAATATCTCCGGAAAATATTTTGAGTTCCGTATGGCTTTTTTTTCTCTTCACTCGGACCAGTCCGCCTAGTCGACTTCTTGTATTTTTTGTGAGTTGTGTATTCACTCCAATAATACTATTGTCAAGTATCTTTAGGGATGAAGATCTCGGCAAGATATGAAGTTCTTGAAGAATGAAAAAAAACCGATCTACTTCTTTTTGGTATTTTAGACTAAATTCTTTTGTTCCTCGATGCTCAATCAAACCCTCTTTTTTTAAGATGGAATCTTCCTCTGGGCTCTCGTATTCGTCCTCTGAATCTTCTTCTGAGTCTTCCTCTAAAGTACCATATTTTTCCTCTGCGCTTTCCCCGGGGCTGCCATATTCGTCTTCTGAGTCTTCCTCTAGAGTTCCATATTCGTCCTCTTGGGTCCTATATTTGCTCTCTGGGCTCCCATATTCCTCTTCTGAGTCTTTCTCTAAAGTCCTATATTCGTTCTCTGGGTTCCCATATTCGTTTTCTGGGCTCCCATATTCGTCTTCTAGGGTTTCATATTCGTATTCGTCTTCTAGGATTCCATATTTAGATTCTTCTAGGGTTTCATATTCATATTCGTCCTCTCGGGTCCTGTATTCGTCTTCTAGGGTCTCATATTCCTCTTCTGAGTCTTCCGCTCGAGTCCTATATTCTTCTTCTAGGGTCCTATATCTAAATTTAACAATTCCTGAACCCTTTTTATCTTTTCTGTATCGGGGATCGTCAAAATAAGCAAAAATAGTATTTCTACGTAAAACACCCATAAGGGGGATTTCAATCGAAATCCCAAAACAGGATATTAGTTCTTTCTCTTGTTCTTGATGATATTGTAATGGAATGACGAACCTATTTCTTCGCTTTTTCGCCAACAAATCTGAATTATCTTGAAAAATAGAAGGATAGATAAAATTCCAATGGCCATTGGACATGATTCGATCCGACGTTGAATAATCAAGAATTTCCCTATCTTTTTTACCATAAGTATTCATTTGATCTTGATCCTTGTGGAGTGAAAAAGACGCTATACTGGATCTGCACATACTTACTGACAATATCCATAAATGGCTTGTTTTTGGTAATCGGCGAAGATTACCATATTGATATTCGGGCGCATGGTAAACATCAGTACTCCAGTGCATTTCGCCGTCTGATTCAGAATAAATATGCTTTTGTACCCTTTCTTTAAAATGTAAAGTGGACGTTCCGGCACGAATCTCCGCAATTACTTGTTCGGATTTTACATATTGATCATTTTGCACTAGAATCAAGCTTTTTGAGGGAATATTCACACTATATAGAATATCTTGACTCTGAATAGTTACATGCAAGTCTATATAACATAGAAAAGCAGGCTGCCCATGACGGGTACGTGTGGGGTGAACCAAATTCTCATTGAATTTTATTTTTCCATTCGAAGGGGATCGTACAAGGTCGGCAGTACCCCCTGTGAATACTCCGCCAGTATGAAAAGTTCTTAATGTTAGTTGAGTCCCTGGCTCCCCAATTGATTGACCTGCAATAATACCTACGGCTTCTCCCAATTCGACCAGATCACTATGAGTAGGACTCCGGCCATAGCATAATTGACAGATCCAAGAAGTGCTTCGGCAAGTAAAGGGGGTTCTAATATATATTGGTTGTGCTCGAAATGGTTGTGCTCGAAAGGCAGTTATGAATCGATTGACTAATCCAATTCCAATATCTTGATTTCGCGCGGCAATGCATCGTGAACCGATATATATATCGTCTGCTAATACACGACCAATTAGTGTTTGGACAAAAAGTTTTTCCGTCATCCCATTTTGAGGACTTACAGAAATACCTCGGATAGTACCACAATCTCTTCTACGCACAATAATATGTTGAACTACTTCAACAAGTCTACGTGTAAGATATCCAGCATCTGCTGTTCGCACAGCAGTATCTACAACCCCTTTGCGGGCTCCATAGCAGGAAATTATATATTCTGTCAAAGAAAGTCCCTCGCGTAAATTGCTTTGAATAGGTAAATCAATCATTTGTCCTTGAGGGTCCGACATTAATCCTCTCATACCTACTAATTGGTGTACTTGAGATGCATTTCCTCTGGCTCCTGAAAAAGACATTAGATAGACTGGATTAGAAGGATCCGTTATCCGAAAATTTGAATTCATTTCTTGTTTCAAATATTCACTTGTCGCATACCATATCTCAACAGATTGGCGTAATTTTTCTACCGCGTGTACAGCCCCATAATAATAGTGTTTCTCCAAAAGAAAACTCTGTTGTTCCGCGTCTTGGACTAACCATCCCTTAGAGGGTATTGTTAAAAGATCCTCGATTCCTAACGAAATCGATGTAGTAGTGGCTTGATGGAAGCCCAGAGTCTTTAGTTGATCCAGTATATGGGATGTATATCCCATTCCAAAATGATCTATTAATCTGCTAATAAGTCGTTTCATACCAGTTCCGTCTATCTCTTTATTATGAAAGACCAGATTGGCCCGTTCCGCCATACATAAGTACCCCCTTTTCGGCTGAGTAGGATTCGACAATTGCTGAGTAGGATTCGACAATGGGCCTGAGTCAGTGATTCGAAAATTTAATTAACTTAATTGCCTCAATCTCAATCTGGATTCGCGTGGCAAATAATGATGATACTAGGGAAATCGGAATGCCCCCCGAAAGGGGAGGGGCATCGCCGAATCTAACTTTCTTGTTTAGGTAGTGTATGAATAGGCCTGACTAAATCCTTGTATGGCTTCCTCTATTTCTCTATAAAAAGAAATATGACCAAGAGTGGTTCGAATGTATATCGAACGAATTTCTTTTTTTCTATTTCCCATTATTAGATAGTGGGCATAAATCTCATGATAAGTCCCCAAAGATTCATATTGAACTTCAATCGGAACTTCTCTTGACCCAATGACGCGTTGATCCAGGTTCCATCGTAGCCACAAGGGACTATCTAAACTGATTAGTTTTTGTCTATAAGCTCCCAGTGCATCATAAGAACTAGAAAAATGGGGTTCTTTATCTTTCCTATATTTAAAATTATTATTATTATTGTAATTTACTTTTAGATTTGGGTAGTTTCTGCAACTATTATATCTATTTGCACAAATACCTCGACGCTTTCCAATCGTTAATACATAAAGCCCGATAAGCATGTCTTGGGTTGGTACGCAAATAGGATCCCCAATAGCGGGAGATAAGAGATTCATATGAGAAAACATAAGTAAACGGGCTTCTGCCTGAGCTTCCAAGGATAAAGGTAGATGAACAGCCATTTGATCTCCATCAAAGTCCGCATTGAAACCCTTACACACTAATGGGTGTAAAGAAATAGTACGCCCCTCTACTAAAGTGGGTTGAAAGGCCTGTATGCCTAATCTATGCAGGGTAGGTGCTCTATTTAACAGTACAGGATGTCCCCGCATAACTTCTTGAAGTATTTCCCATACAATGGGTTCTTTTTCCCAAATTTTCCTTTTAGCAATCCTTACATTAGAAGTGGCGCGTTTCGTGATTAAATCGCGAATTACAAATAGCTGAAAAAGCTTTATTGCTATCTCTAGAGGTAATCCACATTGATGTAATGAAAGCGAAGGACCCACAACAATGACAGAACGCCCCGAGTAATCGACCCGTTTCCCAAGCAGAGTCTCGCGAAACCTTCCCTCTTTACCTTCAATTACATCTGAAAGTGATTTGTATACTTTATTGTGACCATCCCTCGTCGGTTGCCCGCGGGACCCACTATCAAGAAGTGTATCCACGGCTTCTTGTACCAATTTTTCCTGGCACATTACTAAATCTGCTGGCGCTAATTCACTTCTTTTTAATAGATAGGCAAGATTGTTGTTCCGACGGATAACTCTCTTATAAAGTTCATTAATGTCTGAAGTCACTACTTTATCTCTCTCCAGACCTATAAACAATAGGTCTCAATTCGGGAGGAAGAACCGGTAATAAGCACAAAACCATCCATTCTGGTTCTACATTTGTTTGAATAAAATGTTTCGCCAATTGCATGCGTCTAATCAAAAAAACTTTTCTTATTCGTCTTTTTCTATCTTCCCACTCATCTCCACTATACCCCTCGTCTTCTAATTCCTTCCATTCGACCAAAGAATTCTCTATAATAATTCGCAAATCCAAATCTGCTAATTGTTCTCTAATAGCACCTGCTCCTGTCGCAATTTCCCGATTTCGAAATGTTGCAAAGCCTGGGGTAGAAAAAAAGGGAGAAATGCTGTGGTTACAGGATGCAATTTCCTCTTCGAATAAACCTCGTAATCGTAAAAAAGTGGGTTTTTTAGTGCTGGGCCTAGCAAAAGAGAAATCGCCGTATACTAGGCCCTCCAACTTCTTAAGAGGTTTATCTAAAAGATTCGCGATATAACTAGGAAGACCTTTCAAATACCACACATGAGTCACGGGACATGCGAGTTTGATGTATCCCATTTGATATCTTCGTATCCGAGAATCCACAAATTCGACCCCGCATTTTTGGCAAAATCTTTCGTCTTCGTTTTCAGCTCCGCTCGCTCGAGAATTGCCACAAGCGCAAATCCCGCTTTTTATGGGTCCAAAGATTCTTTCGCAAAACAATCCATCTTTTTCTGGTTTATCGGTTTTATAATGAAAAGTAGAGGGCCTTGTGACTTCGCCAACGACTTCTCCATTAGGTAGGTTTTTGTTAGCCCAAGCCTTTATTTGTTGAGGGGAAACGAGTCCAATTTGAAGTTGTTGATGTTTATATTGGTCAATCATAAAATAGAAATAAGAAAAGAATTTATATTTATTCCGATCAAACTTCCTCCCTATTAACCTGGAAGTTCTTTTCAGATACAAGGAAATGATTCAGTTCTAGAGCCAAAGATCGTAGTTCTCGAACGAGCACTCGAAAAGATTCTGGAGGATCCTCATGATTAGGTATTCTTTTTCCCCAGATCGTAGCATTAAGTATTTCTTGGCGAGCTATAAGATGGTCAGATTTATAAGTAAGTATCTCTTGTAAAATATGAGCAACACCAAATCCTTCTAAAGCCCAAACTTCCATTTCTCCTACTCGTTGTCCCCCTTGCTTGGCTCTTCCTCTAACCGGTTGTTGTGTAACAAGTGAGTAGGGCCCAGTAGAACGCCCATGAATTTTCTCATCAACTTGATGAATTAATTTTAAGATATAGGACTTCCCTATTAGAACAGGTTGCTCAAAGGGGTCGCCTGTTCTTCCATCAAATATTCTGCTTTTTCCCGGGTACTCGGGTTCAAATACCCATGGATTTTTTGTTTCTTTACTGGCTTCATATAATTCTGAAAACACAAGTTTTCTTGAAGCCTCTTGCTCATATCTCTCATCAAAGGGTGCTATTCTATAATGTTTCTTTAGCAGATCCCCCGCTAATCCGAGCGAGCTTTCAAATATTTGTCCCACATTCATTCGGGAGGGTACTCCTAAGGGATTGAAGACCATATCAACGGGTGTTCCATCTTGCAAATAGGGCATATCTTGCCTAGGCAAAATTTTGGAAATGATCCCTTTATTCCCATGTCTTCCGGCTACTTTATCCCCAACTTTGATTTCACGTTTCTGTAAAATATATACACGAACCATTATGTCGAGCGGGTCCCTTTGGATCCATTTCACATCGATAACGCGCCCTCTTCCACCTATAGGTAATTTCAGAGAAGTTTCTTTTGAAGTGGAAACCTCAAGGCCAAATATGGCCCGTAATAATCCAGCTTCCGCGATATAAGATGATTCGCTCGCTATCTGAGGCGTTAATTTACCTACTAAAATATCACCAGTTTCTACCCAGGATCCCAACCTAACAACTCCATTTCTGTCCAAATTGCGGAGTAAATGTTCTTCTAGATGTGGTATTTCTTTAGTGATTTTTTCAGCGGAGCCCTGGCTTGTCGTATCCGTCTGAATTTCATATTTCCGGATGTGAAAAGAGGTATAAATATCTTCATATACCAAACGTTCGCTAATTAGTACTGCGTCTTCAAAATTGTAACCTTCCCATGGCATATAAGCTACTAATACGTTTTTTCCTAAAGCAAGTTCGCCCCCAATTGTAGCAGCTCCTTCTGCTAAAATTTGTCCTTTTTTAATGGATTTACCCCGTGGAACCCGGGGTTTTTGGTGCATACAAGTATTTTTGTTAGAGCGACGGTGGTTAACTAAAGGAATACTTATAGTCTTCCCACTACTTGATAAAAGTATCTTATGACTATCAGTAGAAATGATCTTTCCCTCGCGTTCGGCTATAATGGAAACCCTCGAATCTAGAGCTGTTTGGCGTTCCAATCCAGTTCCAACAATGCATTTCTCGGACCGAGAAAGCGGAACTGCTTGGCGCTGCATATTAGAACTCATTAAAGCCCGATTCGCATCATTGTGCTCAATAAAAGGAATGAGAGAACCCCCAATAGAAAAATATTGGAAAGGAAAAATACTTCTAACATGAATCTGTTCCCATGCAATAGTCAAGAATTCTTGACGGTATCTAGCCGGAACAACCTGTTCTTCCTGAATACCTTGATTCAAGGACAAAGAATTTCCTGCTGCTATCATATAATATTCATCTCTATTTGGTGATAGATAAACCACCTGTCTCTCTTTTTTTTCTTTTGCTTTCTCAGCAGATATTTCATAAAACGGACTCTCTATGGATCCCCACAAGTGATCAATTCTCGCATGAATTGTTAAGGATCCAGTAAGTCCAACATTGATTCCTTCAGACGTGTCAATTGGACAAATACGCCCATAGTGACTCGGATGAATATCTCGGCTCCGAAAACTTGCGGTTCTCCCCGTCAACCCTCCAGGACCTAAACAACTCACTTTTCGCCCATGAACAGTTTGTGTCAATGGATTCGTTTGATCAAAAACTTGAGATAACGGGTATGTGCCAAAAAAGGTCTCATAAGTAGTTATTAATAAAATTGAAGTTGAAGTTGGAGTTACCAAAGTTTGGGGAGTCGGTTTCGATTGACGTATGAATACTCTACGAATAGTTTTTTGAACTGCATGTTGTAAACGACCAAGAGCCAATCCGAATTGATCTTGTAACAGATCCGCAACCGAACGAATACGTTTATTTTTCAAGTGATTCATATCGTCATCGTCAAGTATACCCGTTCCAAATTTCATTCCAATCAAATGATCCGTAGCGGCCAATACATCTCGTGGTAACAAGAATGTATTGTTCTGAGGAATATCAAGATTAAGTCTCCGATTCATATTTCGTCGACCAATCCTTCCTAATTCACATTTTTGTTGAAAAAATTTCTTTTGTAATTCCTCGCATAAGGACTCCGAAAATACCAGGTCCCCACCTACACAAGCAAATTGTTGATAAAACTCCAAAATAGCTTTTTCTTTTGACTCAATCCTCTTCTTCTCTTTAGCATTCGGGAAAGACAAGAAAATTTCAGGGTAGGAAACATTATCCAGAATTTCTCTTAGATTCGAACCCATAGCTGATGATAGAACTAGAATAGATATCTTTTGTTTTCTACTCACGCGAGCCCATATCCTTTCTTTTTTATCAATTGCTAATTCCGATCTCCCCCCCCAATCTGATATTATAGTGCCAGTGTAGATAGAAATTCCCTTATGATCTAATTCCGAGCGGTAGTAAATACCAGGACTTAGCAATATTTGATTGATCACAATTCGGTATATTCCATTTATAATAAAGGTTCCTAAGGAATTCATTATAGGAATGTTTCCGATAGAAATGGTTTGCTTTTGCACATCGAAACCAAAAATTAATCTCGCAGATACATATAATTCGGAAGAATAGGTGAGTGATTCATACACAGCATCTCTTTCTTTTATCGAGGGTTCTAGCAGTTGATATCCTTTCGCAAATAATTGAAATGCAATTTCGTGATCTGGATCTTTAATTGTTGGAAACTTGTCAAGTTCTTCTGCCAAGGCTTGATTAATGAACCTACAAAATCCCTCGAATTGGATCTGACTAAATCCGGGTATTGTGGACATTCCCTCGTTTCCATTCCGGAGCATCTTAATCTTAAGTTTCCTGTTTATCAAAGAAAAATTCCATTATCAGCTCACTCTTCATCAATCCCTATGGATCGATCTAGCAATCATGGAATCTATATTCTGTTTACTGAATCACATGAAATTCTAGGGAACTCCACATACGTATTTCATATATGTATTTCATACATATGAATAGAGACCATTTGGACGAAAGTTCGAGTTTGCCAGGGGTACAAATGAAATGAAAATGAATTGATAAAACATTCCTACAAAAAAAATTCTGCCACTTATACTTTATGTTATGATATTCTAATCAGATTGGATGGCAAAGATTTCTCATTTTATCTCCTTTCTATGAATGTAATAAAGCCGTAATATAATATACTAGAAAGTTTGACTTTACTTCGATTTAGAATAGCGTGCTTACTTTAATTTCTCAAAATAATTTGAGGGTTCTTTTTTATTTCGGATCGGAGTAGTATAATTGCTAGAAAATTCAGTATTTCATTGTGGAATTCTAAAATAAAGTAAGTCCCTTTTTTAAGTACATGCCAATCTAGTTATCCACCTCTCCCCATATCCATGCTTTTCTTTTATCGTAATTTCACTTGGGTACGCCAAGATAGTCAGGTTATACTCTATATCAGAGCAAATTTCCTTTTTTTATTCAAGATATTTAATTTAATACTTTGAAAAATTAAAGCATGATTCCCCATAGAGATATGTACATAAAGGGGATCTTTGGATAATAATGCTGTTCGGACCTAAAGTTTACCTATACACGGATTAAGCATAAAGCCATAATATTTTATTATGCCATTGAAGGGGGGGGAGATAATACCGATTTAAGAGTAGTTCACTACTGCAATAAAAAAAAGAGAATTCTAGTTAACGGTTCCAATTTATTCTGAATTTTGCAGCCTGTGAATAGAAATCCACTTTTTCTTCTTTTTCATCTCAATAGAAAGAAATGGGAAGTTTTATTGTGTTAACAATGTATGTTTTAAGATAGAATCTATCGAGGAGAATAATAGAAACTGGATCAAAAAAAGCAGGAATAGATTTTTTGAAAAAGATTGGAAAAAAGTAAGTAGAATTATATTCAAAATAAAAGGGGCTTTTCGTAAGAAAACGTGGATGAATACTTGCTGTTTTCTAGATTTTTGATCGGATTTTTTGGCGGCATGGCCAAGCGGTAAGGCAGGGGACTGCAAATCCTTTATCCCCAGTTCAAATCTGGGTGCCGCCTGATCAATAAAATACTTAGGTTTTTTTTATAGTGCTGATCGAATTCGATAAATTTTTACTTCGCATAAGTTCGGGCAAGAGAGTAACTGGGCCTGCCGATACTGGGTTTAGAGAAACCATACCATAGTTCTATCCTCAAACTAGGGTTAGGGTTTGTTTTGACGGTAGTGGCCAAAATGGTTATCAATAGGGGTGAGGTAGTGTTTCCTTATTCTTTTATTATATGAATTTGAATTGGTTCTTAATTGAGATTCGATTTGATAATTTTAAAATACGAGGATAAGATGTCAGAAATCTTGGTATCCAAAGAAAGGTCCCTAAGGGGCATTCTTTTTTTTTTTCAATCTAAGATTCAAGAAGGGACTCCACGAAAGAATATCAAGACTTACTAATTATTATACATTTTTTTATCGTACATCTTATGTTACCTACATACACTAAAGTAAGGACTACTTAATTCTAACGAGAATCAGATTAAATAGGTCGATCAAAAATCAATTTAGGAGTTGTATTATGGATAAAATCTCTTCATTCTTTCATAGAATGATACAAAGCAAGGCTGCAGGGTTTAGGTCAAAAATAAACATTAGGTAAGGTAGGTATCCAATAAATATTTATCTATCGATAATTTTATGGTATATTCGGGCGTCCTTTGCTTAAAAAAAAAAAAAAGAGTAACAAAAGGAATAAAAAATCTTCCTATTCCCGCTTCTTCTATTCAGGACATCATTCCCGTACTCTTTCTTTTTTAAGGAAAAAAGGGCTATAGTATCTCGTATTTTTAATGCTCTCTAATTCTACCAGAATTCCTATAAGAATTTGTTAGGAGTAAATTCCTTGAACTGATTGATCCATGGCCTTAGGGCGGAATCCCTTTTTGACTCTGTACCCTTGATTCCACTATGATTATTGATCAATAGTAGAATAATCCCTTCATAGAAATAGGAGACATAATTTAGATGGATATAGTAAGTCTCGCTTGGGCTGCTTTAATGGTAGTCTTTACATTTTCTCTTTCACTAGTAGTATGGGGAAGGAGTGGACTCTAGGGATACTACTAATTGATTAAGTAATCAAATTGTTGTATCAATTCTTTTCTTTAATGGATCATTTTGCATTAATCATTTTGTCAAACGTTATTCTTTAATCTTTTTCTTTAGTTTTGTTTCACTCCTGTAAGAAACTCTTGTATTGTAAGTTGTAATGTAAGAAAGAGCCATTATACCAATTCAGAATTTCTACTAGAAATGACGAATGGTTAAAAAAAGTTCTATACATAAGAAAATTAGACTTTCTTCCACGGAACTATTCACGGCATATCACACATTTTCCATTTCCTTTTACTTTTTACTATAGTCTATTCTTCATATTATTTTTCTTTCCTTCCATGGATTCTTTGGTCAAGAATTGTCTTAGATTTTTTTATTTTGACCTGATTGAAATTAAGTGGATGCAATGAAAAAAGAAATTGAATTAGACTACTTAACTATTTCAATCTACTAATCTATTCTATGTAGATTCAAAGATAATATAATAGAAAGAATCTAAAGTGTCGTAGAAAAAACTATATGTAGTTCTTTCTACCACACTTTAAGATTCCAACCAGATCCTTTCATTTAAGACTTGGATTTTTTTTATTTAATCCCTTTTTAATTTCTTCAATGATTAATTGGAATTCCAATTAATTATTTTGGCTGACTGTTTTTACATAAATAATAAGTAAAAAAGAAGTAGGAACTAGAATGAACAGTGCAGTAGCAATAAATGCGAGAATATTGACTTCCATAACCTCTTTATTTTTTATTTTCACAATAACTCGGGATGTAATCCCATGGAGAGGAAAAAGGGGTATCTTGTAAATTCAAGGGTAGGGCTTGCATTCTGATAATACTGAATCAATTCAATATTATGAATATCGGATCTATCAAATCAATTCATGGATGAGAGTTATATTTCACGGATGAGAGTTATATAGTATAACATAGGAAGATCCTCTATCCACACTAAGACCAAAATGGGTTTTTTGATTGGATTAGGAATTCCCTCTTTTTTAATCCTTTTCTACTTTTTCTTTTCTATATCTCTAACCCACGAGCTTTCTTAATCTTATACTTTCTTAATCTTATACAATTTCCCTTCCTTTTTCTTATAGTTATACATACAATTATGTATGTATTATATGACCAACTTTCACTTTCTATGGGTCACATAGACATCCAAATAAGCAGTAGAAGTGAGATGGGGAAAAGAGGTCTGAAATAAAAAGGGAATACGATTTATGTATGGATTCCGGTAAAATACCGGTACTCTATTCCATAAGAGTGGAATAGGAAATTAAGATGAGGATGGTATCATCATAAAGAAAGATAGAGTAATATAATATCCTAAATTCTACTAATCCACATATCGTATGTGTGTCTTTCTTTATCGATTGGGAGTAGTGAAAAAAAAATTCCTATATGCCCTCCCTCCCTCTTTAATGAGAGATGCAAAATAAAAAAGTGAAGTAAGGGTGCCCTGTGGGTATTTGATCTTGCTCCCTGCCCCTTTTTTTCATGGAAAAAGGAAATATCAATTTCTCCATTCATTGAACCCTAGTTCGGGACTGACGGGGCTCGAACCCGCAGCTTCCGCCTTGACAGGGCGGTGCTCTGACCAATTGAACTACAATCCCCGCGGGGTGTATGGCATACCCATTCTTAAATAGAACCATAAGAAGATTCGATTCGTCTTTCGTACTCTAAGAAATAGACGAATCATATACTACATACCCACATATTATATTATACGTGGGTATAGTGAGAGTGACATAACTAGTATGTCGTGATTTTTTATCACTAAAAATGGATAATAATCCAGCCTTCAATAAGAAAAACTCTTTTGTTTGTAAGAAAGGAATGAGAGAGATATGGATTAGAAAAAAAAATTTCCCTTTTTTCTTTATCTTTTATTTCTATAGATCAGACATTTTATTTTATGGAAGAAAAACAAAAGGATTTAGTTCATACTCACGAAGCCCTAGATTTTTGGTTTGGGCCGAGCTGGATTTGAACCAGCGTAGACATTGTCAACGAATTTACAGTCCGTCCCCATTAACCACTCGGGCATCGACCCAGGAAGAATTTATTCTAGGGTTTTTGCTAATCTATGATTAACCTCCTTTCATAATACTCCCTACCCCCAGGGGAAGTCGAATCCCCGCTGCCTCCTTGAAAGAGAGATGTCCTGAACCACTAGACGATAGGGGCATCACTAGACGATAGGGCCATATACAACCGCTCGTGATTATACTATAATCATAGTATGAGCAGTTTTTTGGAATTGTCAATATACTCGAAAAGTATAAATAGATCCAAAGCAAAGAGTTTTTCCAACTTTTCTGTTATGTTTTCATCTAGGATTTTTTTTAGTTGATCGTTATAGATTAATTCTCCGTGCTTCATTTAGTGTTCATACCAAAAATGCATCCATCCCGCACTAAGTCATAAAATTCTCTAAAAATATAGAGAAAGTTTCAAAAACAAAGAAAAAAAGTGAATCAATTTAGTAGAAAAGTACTCTATCAGATTCGAACCAACGACTTACGTCTTAGCACGAGATTACTCTACCACTAATTTAAAAAGCCCTTTATCGGATTTGAACCGATGACTTATGCCTTACCATGGCATTACTCTACCACTGAGTTAAAAGGGCTTTTTATTTAATTCAAAAATTAGCCACTTGGATTTCCCATTATGGGTCTACTGCATAATGTACATATTATATATATAATATATAGAGATAGAGAGAGAGACATTATGTAGAGATTGTATATGTATATATCGATATCTTGAGAGCTCAAAATAAAATTAATAAAAAAAAACATACCCTACATAACATATCCAACTCTTCTTGGTTCAGGGTTTTCCGTTTCCGAAGACTAGTAAAATAGGCGGATTCTGGAACCCCAAGGATTCAACGGTATATGGATATGGAAAATATAAGATTTCCGATCCTAGCGGGAAAAGGCGGGGAACAGATACCCAATAGGATATAGGATCCTTGGGAGGAACTTTTGGTAATGGCCTTGATCCTCTATGCTATTTTTTATGTGTTCTTAGTTCTATTGAACTTTTTGCATTCTTTTAAACAAGAATCTAATAAACTAGAATTGAGTCAGTGGAAAAAAGGAGAGAGAGGAAAGTGTTAAATGGAGAGAGTCGACTAATCAGAGACTTTTAGGATCTTCTTTACATCAGGTAAATCTGTCGGCCCTGTCCGTTTTTTTCTTTAAGTTACGACTCTTTGCTGCTTACTTCTATCAAGCCATAGGGAAAGTCTATGATGAATTTGGAAAACTCATCTCACTCTTACTCTATGGCTCGGACTTAATGGGGGAAGAAAACATCTTCCATAATTTCTTTTTTGTTCAATTCTGGACAAAAAAGAAAAGGAAAAAAGGAATTTATAGGGACAGTGTTACCCCCTATATCCCCTAGTTTATATTGTAGGAATAATAAAACAATTTAGCAGTCTGACACACTTACGTCCTTGCAAAGTAAATAATTATTATTGTAGTCGTAACCGTAGAATAGGATCCTAATCAAAATAAATACATTTGGTTCAGGCGCTATTAGCATGGTAAGAAAAGATTTTTTTTACAGACCAGAGGGGCTATCTAAATCCTAAAGTAAAGGCGAGCGATCGAAGTAGAAGTACCAACGGCTCAGTGTCATGAACCTTCTCCATCTGATTCAATAAGGGGGAATTAGCCTTCTTGTCAAATGGCTATCCTTGACAAAGGGTACCATTTATACCATAATCTACAATGTAGCGGGTATAGTTTAGTGGTAAAAGTGTGATTCGTTCTATTAATAACTGAATTTGAAATGATATACTTAAGGCATCCTTAAGTTTTTTATTTTTATATTCCGATGAAAACTTTAGTTCTTATAAAGGATTAAATCCTTTTCCTCTCAATAGCATATTGAGGAAGAATATACATTCTGGCGATTTGTATCCAAAGACTAATTTAAATTGCATCCAAAATAAAAATAGGATTATGAGTACAGAGTCGCGAAGCATAATTTTGCATTGGATTAAGTATTCCAATTTTGAAAATATGAGTAAAGGATCTATGGATGAAGATACAAAAAAGTTGATTTCCAATCGTAACTAAATCTTCTTAAAATAAGGAATAAGGAAGCCAAATAGCTAAAAAACGATAGTTTTGGTTTACTAGAACCATCCGCATATTGTTTCAGCTCGGTGGAAACCCAATTCTTTTCCTCAGGATCTCTTGAATGAAATTAGGGAACGAAGTAAGTAGATTAGATGAATTTAGATAGAATTTCTATCTCCTACTCTATAAGGATCATCTAGAAAGCGGAGAGCTTTGGTTCCATTCAAATAGAAAAGCTGACATAGATGTTAAGTGGTGAGAATATCCATAAAGGAGCCGAATGAAATCAAAATTTCATGTTCGGTTTTGAATTAGAGACGTTAAAAATAATCAACCAACGTCGACTATAACCCCTAGCCTTCCAAGCTAACGATGCGGGTTCGATTCCCGCTACCCGCTCCATTCTGTATAAAAGGAGTATTCTATTTGTCTAGACATGTTAGAGGCTTGTATTCAAGCCTTTTTTGTCCACCAGTTTCTGGTACTCCAGAGCGGAGTAGAGCAGTTTGGTAGCTCACGAGGCTCATAACCTTGAGGTCACGGGTTCGATTCCCGTCTCCGCACTTAGCAGTCTGTATAAAAGGACTATTCTATTTCTCTAGATATGTATGGTAGAGGGGCGTATCCAACCCTTTTTTATTCATTAGTTCCCGGCCCTAGAGGGCAAAATTGAGCAGTTTGCGAAGTCACTTGCCTTCAAAAAAAGAAGGCGCAAGGCCTCTCCCTACCCTGCAGAAAATAAAAATGAAACGAAAGGGACAGTCTACCTCTCCCTTCCCTTTAAAAAAAGTTTGCCCGTTGTTTGTCTCAGTTAATACCCAATTTTTGGAGCTCTGTTGGCGAGTTCTATTTCTGCCTCTGGAGCGCCCTCTTTTTTTGAGTGGGATGCAAAGGAAGGGTAAGATAGTAAGGGATACGGCACTAGACTAACACCTAATTAATACTTAATTTAATATAAGTAGTTAAACAGTTAACTAGACTAAACTTTTTATCATAGTACTTTGATAAATTAAGCGGGCGAGCGGCGGGAATCGAACCCGTATCTTCTCCTTGGCAAGGAGATATTTTACCATTGAACTACGCTCGCTACGGTATATATTTTATAGCGTATATCCGCCTGGGTCGACCTTCTATGTCTGGGTCGACCGTTTCATTTCATTTTCTATTATATTAGAGTTTTCCTTTTTTTATTATCTGTCAATGAATATTCTAATGGGAATGGAATTTCATAATACTGAAAGAGAAGAGCTAGCAATTCGGAACGCAAATTGCGTTTTAATACGTCTCACTATTCTAATTTTTTAGAAGAAATGGCCTTTATTATTTCTTTTTTATGGGGTTAATAAATATTAACCAAATTTCATTTAAGAAATGAGAGAATTCAGAATAGCTACGAGAAAGACTAGTCCAATCCATAATGATGTACCGGAAAATACAACATTTTTATTATTTGACCAACCATCAGGAGAAGCAAATACAAGGGGTACACTAATTACTAAGACTGAGGAAGTCGCAATTAATGCAAAAACAGCTAATTGGAAAGCAATAGTCATATTTCTAATCCTCCAAGCTACCATCAAATAAAGTTGACTACATATTTGATCCCTCACTTAAACCAAAATTGTAAAAAAATACAAGAAGTAGGAGGGGTTTAATCATGAATCCATTGATTCTTCTCTTTAATTCAAATTTATTACTTAAACCGCTTTTTTATTTGGATATGGGGGTGAGAGAGAGATTATTTACTCTTTATTTCACAAGCGGGTATAGCGGATCCTGTATCCGTGTATACAGTATACAGAGATATATCGAAAAGGAACTTGTATCTGATATCTTTCTAGAGGCTAATAAATCTTTTTATTTTTTATATGGCTATGTTCTATTTGTAGGAGTAAAATAAGGATTAGGCTGTGGAGAGATGGCTGAGTGGTTGATAGCTCCGGTCTTGAAAACCGGTATAGTTCTAGGAACTATCGAGGGTTCGAATCCCTCTCTCTCCTTTTGCTTATTGAATACGTTTGTTTCTTTCATTTTTATTTATTTTTTTTTTCTGTCCCTTATCTTTCTTTCATAAAAAGGAATGAATGGCTCGGCTAGATGGAATAACCGAGCCAGAACAGAAAAAAAGTAGAACAGGTATAAATAAGAAAATCTTAGTTAAGAGGGTTCATGTAAAGAACAGGTTCCAAATCACGATCGATTCCCTTTTCAAAACCTGCTGCAGCAGCTCGGGCTCTTCCTGCATGCCATAAATGGCCCACAAAAAAGAAGAATCCTAGAACAAAATGAGAAGTTGATAACCAACTTCTAGGAGAGACATAATTAACTGCATTGATCTCGGTAGCTACGCCACCCACGGAATTTAAAGAGCCTAAAGGAGCGTGGGTCATATATTCTGCTGAGCGTCGTTCTTGCCAAGGTTGTATGTCTTTTTTCAACCTACTCAAGTCCAAACCGTTGGGGCCCCTTAGAGGTTCTAACCATGGAGCACGAAGGTCCCAAAAACGCATAGTTTCCCCTCCAAAGATAACCTCCCCAGTTGGGGAACGCATTAGATATTTACCTAAACCTGTGGGTCCTTGAGCGGATCCCACATTAGCTCCAAGACGCTGGTCTCTAACTAGAAAAGTAAATGCTTGAGCTTGAGAAGCTTCTGGCCCGGTGGGTCCATAAAACTCACTCGGATAAGCTGTATTATTGAACCATACAAAACAACAAGCGATAAAACCAAAGACAGATAAAGCAGCTAAACTATAAGACAAGTAAGCTTCTCCAGACCATACAAATGCACGGCGAGCCCATGCGAAGGGTTTGGTTAAAATATGCCAAATTCCGCCAAATACACAAATAAAACCCAACCATACATGCCCACCAATTATATCTTCTAAATCATCTACACTAACAATCCACCCTTCTCCACCAAAAGGAGATTTTAGTAAATAACCAAATATAACACTGGGACTAAGGGTCAAATTGGTAATTTTTCTTACATCTCCCCCCCCAGGGGCCCAGGTATCATATACACCGCCAAAATAAAGAGCCTTGAGTACTAGAAGAAAAGCACCTAGACCTAACAAAATTAAGTGAATACCCAAAATTGTAGTCATTTTATTTCTATCTTTCCAGACATAACCAAAGAATGGAAAAGATTCCTCAAGAGTCTCGGGTCCCAGAAGCGCGTGATAAATGCCACCGAAGCCTAAGACTGCGGAGGAAATTAGGTGAAGTACGCCAGATACAAAGTACGGAAAAGTATCTAGAACTTCCCCCCCTGGCCCTACTCCCCAACCTAGAGTAGCTAAGTGTGGAAGTAAAATCAACCCTTGTTCATACATGGGCTTTTCTGGTACGAAATGGGCCACTTCAAATAGGTTCATTGCTCCGGCCCAGAATACGATTAATCCGGCATGAGCTACATGAGCTCCAAGCAGTTTACCGGACAAATTGATAAGTCTGGCATTCCCAGCCCACCAAGCAAAGCCGGTGGTTTCTTGGTCACGACCAGCTAAAACGAAAGTTCCATTAAAGAGCGTTTCCACGTGGTAGAACCTCCTCAGGGAATATAAGATTTTCATGAGGCTGATCCTGAGCTGCCATCCACGCACGAATACCCTCGTTTAAAAGAATATTTTTGGTGTAGAAAGTCTCAAATTCAGGATCTTCCGCTGCACGGATTTCCTGGGAAACAAAGTCATAGGCACGTAAGTTCAGAGCCAAGCCAACTACGCCAATAGCACTCATCCATAAACCGGTGACGGGTACAAATAGCATAAAGAAATGTAACCAACGTTTATTGGAAAAAGCAACACCAAAGATTTGGGACCAAAAGCGGTTAGCAGTGACCATTGAATAAGTTTCTTCAGCTTGAGTTGGGTTAAAAGCACGGAAGGTATTTGCACCATCACCGTCCTCAAATAGAGTGTTTTCTACGGTCGCTCCATGAATAGCGCATAGCAGAGCCGCACCTAATACTCCGGCAACTCCCATCATATGAAATGGGTTCAACGTCCAATTATGAAATCCTTGGAAGAAAAGGATGAATCGAAATATCGCTGCTACGCCAAAACTCGGCGCAAAGAACCAACCAGATTGCCCCAGTGGATAAATAAGGAATACAGAAACAAAAACAGCAATTGGACCAGAGAATGAGATTGCATTATAAGGCCGCAATTGAACAGACCGAGCAAGTTCAAATTGGCGTAACATGAAACCTATTAGTGCAAAAGCCCCGTGGAGAGCTACAAAAGTCCATAGACCGCCTAATTGACACCAACGAGTAAAATCTCCTTGTGCTTCGGGCCCCCATAGTAGCAACAAAGAGTGTGCTAAACTATTGGCAGGGGTAGAAACTGCTGCGGTTAAGAAATTACAACCTTCCAAATAGGAACTAGCCAATCCATGGGTATACCAAGAAGTTACAAAAGTTGTCCCTGTAAACCAACCCCCTAAAGCGAAATAAGCACAAGGAAAGAGCAATAGGCCAGACCATCCTACAAAAACGAAACGGTCCCTTCGTAACCAGTCATCCATAGTATCAAATAGATCATTTTCTTCTTTAGGAATTCTACCAAGGGCTATAGTCATAGTGATCCTCCTATTCAATTACTTCAACCATTTCCGAGCACCTCATATCACTTTCCAAGGCATATGATAGTTTTATTATCTGTGGACGATTTCTTTCTCGTTCAATGCCCTTTTTCAATGGTCTCGAAGAGAGAAATTTCCCATTTTTATCTATGGAGTCACAGTCACAACCGAGGTCGTGGTAAATCCATGAATTTGATTCGATTTGTTTTTCTTATACTATTTATTTGTTTTTCTTATACTATAGAAATAGAAATAAATTGTTTTTCTTATACTATAGAAAGAAATAAACCTTTGAATTCAGCATTATTCCAAGACTCCTATTTCAAAGTCTATCTTTTAAGGGAAAAATGCAAATAAAAGTAACCCTTCTTTTCCCATTCCCTCTCTATTGCATGGGTGGAAGAACTAAAATAATAGAGGATTCTGAAAAAAAAAAATGGACCTTCGAAATCCAATTTTATGTGTAGCGCAAAGGAGTTGCGATTTCTTCTTATTCCTATAGAACATCTAGTAACAAGAATATGAAATCGTAAATAGCGAAAAATTCTTGTCTTGCGCGGTCTAAGTCTAAGGAAATAAAAAAAATTCGCTTATACAATTTCATCTACATCGAATTTATATATCAGAATAGCGGATAGAGGCATCATTAAAGGAGTCAGGTCTACTTACTTTATGCTTCTTTCCAATTTTATGGTGGATTTGATAAGAACCCTTTTTGCTTTCTTGATAAATAATCGACAAAAAAAGCGTTTTTTTTATATAACCTGCTTGTTTTATTATAATTATAACAAGTCCTATATGGAAATGCCCGCTAAAGAGAAAATCTATTTGATTGTCTCTCGGCCAATATCGATTTTTAGAAAGAAAAAACAAGAATTTTCTTCTTTTTTTATTAACATTAAGAAAAAAGAATATAATTAAAATGGAATTGGCAATATAATTTTTATAGACTTTTGAAAGAAAAAAAAGGGGTTTTTTGCAACCGTTATTTCTTATTTCTTGCCTATATCATATCACGGAAACCTTTCGCTTTGGAACGTGGAGAGATGGCTGAGTGGACTAAAGCGGCGGATTGCTAATCCGTTGTACAATTTTTTTGTACCGAGGGTTCGAATCCCTCTCTTTCCGCTCCCTTGGATCATTTGGGACTTTCGAATTGGAAAGAATTCTGACCCCCGGATTTTCTCATAGATAAATGTACGAAACAAATCCAATAAGAAAAAAAAAAACTGAATTTTTACTCCTCGCGTCCAGGATTCCGTCCTGGGTCATTAGATAAGAATCCAAAGATAAAGAGTGAAACAAAGAATATCACTACTGTATAAACAAAAAGTTTGAGAGTAAGCATTACATAATCTCCAAGATTTTTTTTTAAGGAATAGATTACCAGTTTTTCCTTACCACACGGATCCACTAGGATGGTTTTTTTTTATACCTAAAAATGCAAAAAAGAATTCTTGAAAAAAATTGCAAGAATTCTTTTATAATAAGCACTCTTATCAATAGCAAAAATAGGGTTAGGTGGTTAGGTATTGTGTAGGTACCTTTAGGTACCTGCTCAACCTAGGTGCAGGGGAGTAGAAAGGCTGATCCAAATTTATTGCTGTAGCTACCCATTCAATGTAGAAGAATTTAAATTTTAGAATCGAAGGTTCATAATATAAAAATATAAAACTTCTCGGCTTTTACCCATTTTAAAATTTTTTTGGAATGAACACATCATTCAATTTGGCATACAGAGTACTAAAGATTTCATCGAAAACTTACAGCAGCTTGCCAAACAAAGGCTAATAGAAAAAAGAATAGAGGTATAACAGGCATAATATCCACGATTGGATTGAAAATAGCATAAGCTTCGGGTAATTTGGCAAAGAAAAAACTAGTAGGATAAAGAACAGAATTAAAACAGATACAGGTTAAACTAAGTATATTAGGCATAACAAGCATTTCATTCTTGTAGAGTAAATAATTGGATTTTTCTTGAGTTATTTTTTTAAGGGAAAGAAGGAAAAGGCAGATTCAAAATCTTTTTTCTTCGGACTTTCCCAAACACAAAATACCTCCTTGTATTCGCACTCTCAAATGAGAGTGGAATAAATTCGACTTTCATATAATATCTTAATAGAATTCCATGTAATGATCAATGCATTTTTTTGATTCTATATTATCCGCATGTGTAGAATACTAGCAAGAGAATATCCCTCCTTTTTTATGTAATTGAAATGGTATTGACGAATAACAAATAAACATACTAGTGTTTATTAGTGTCGCATAAAACCCGAAATGGGGCGTGGCCAAGTGGTAAGGCAGCGGGTTTTGGTCCCGTTACTCGGAGGTTCGAATCCTTCCGTCCCAGATTGTTTCTGATGAAACAAACGGTGAAATCATATAGTATTCCGTACGAGACAAAAGTTTATTAAAGAGAATAATGATATCTTATTCTTTCTCAGAAAACATAATAAAGTCTTAAGTCCAGTCAAATTGACTATCTTTATTTTCATGAAAAAATGGGATCTATCAAGCACATTCAGGATATGCCTCTACTATAAAATCACTTAGTCATATTTTTTTCTTCCTTTTGGTATTCGAGTTGAAGAAGTACGAGAATTCTATAACTACCAAAAACTTTCAATCTTTTCATTGGAATAGTTTATTTAGTTATTATAGTTAATTGTTTTTGGTACTGAAAAAATATATTACTACTAGAATTCTAATTCTAGTAATTAAATTAATTAAACTTTTTTGGAGGTTGATAGTTTATTTATTGAGGAAGAGTCAATCCTTCTTTTCTCACTTCAAGATTGATCATCTCGAGCCATCCGTTGAGGGTGGAAATTTAAGAATAAATAAGTTTTAAGCAAACTTGTTTAGTCGTCTTTTTCAAACTATGTTTCATTCATATGATAGAATTTTAATATGGGTTTAAATAAATTGGATCTTGGCGGAGGCTTCCCGGATAAATACTTACTTTCTTTTATCCATATTGCTCCATAGATAGCAAGTTTTAATTAGTATAAAAAAACTAAACCAATGACTATTCATGATTCCATCCATATTGGATCAATTCTCTATACCACTTTGCAATGAAAAGAGGAATGTTTGTTATGGTAAAACTTCGTTTAAAACGATGTGGTAGAAAGCAACGTGCGACTTGAAGGACATGATCGATTGTGGATTTTGCTATCCATCATTTTCCATAGTAATGAAAATGCTCTTGGCTCGACATAGCCTGTTCTATTCGTTCCGAACCAAATTTGCGCTGGGTTTAAGTAACATAGTACACGATGGAGCTCGAGAGGACAGAATTTTTTTTATCAAGGGAAAGAATCTAGGGTTAGTGAAAACTAATAAATTAGGCCAACTTTGTCAGTCTATCCTTAATATAGAAATAAATCGAAAGGTTAAAATAAGAAGAAAGTCCAATAAAAGTATATCAGAATCAATCCCTCTTATTAGATTTCTATAGAAGAGATAAATGCTTTATCGAAGGAAATAAGAAAAAAGGGTATGTTGCTACTCTTTTGAAAGAAAAAAATAGGAATTCCCGAAGTAATGTCTAAACCCAAGGATTTCACAAATCAAAGATAAAGGATTCCAGAACAAGTAAACACAATTTTCAATTGTCTCAACAACAGAGTTGGATTAGAATAAGGAATAAAAGTCAATTCGTTCGAAATGAGACAAAGAAAAGAGTTTAAAGACGACTCAAAAATTTTGGAAGGATTTTGCCTTCGAAGTTTGTCAGGCAAAATTAGCCCACTTGAGTCATGAGTATAAATGAAATTTGTTTTTTCTGTAAGGAAATTAATGCACGTCATAGTCTAATTTCTATTATTATCGACAGAAATTCGAATCATTTTCTCGAGCCGTATGAGGAGAAAACCTCATATACGTTTCTAGGGGGGGGCGTTGTTTATCTACATCTATCCCAATAAGCTGTCTATCGAATCGTTGCAATTGATGTTCGATCTCGAAGAGAAGGAAGAGATCTTCAAAAAGTAGGTTTTTATGATCCGATAAAGAATCAAACTTGTTTAAATGTTCCAGCTATTCTCTATTTCCTTGAAAAGGGTGCTCAACCAACAAGAACTGTTTATGATATTTTAAGGAAGGCAGAATTCTTTAAAGAAAAAGAAAGAACTTTGAGTTAATTGAAGAACTAAATGAATCAAAAAATAGGATAGGAGAAGATTATTAGTATTCCTAGTTGTCTAATTATTTAGACACAATTTACCTCTTTTTTAATCCTATTTGGATTTATATTATATCGTGCCAATCCAACATAAGCCCCTATTTTATTTACTTTTTCTATCTAATTTGTTTTCTTACCATTGTATTTCCATTGACAAAGGTCTATTGAACAAATAGAATTTGTAGATAGATGGGTCTCTTTATCCTCACTCCATATTCAATTTTTCCGCCTACACTTCGCTCAAATGATAAGGGTGTTCCTCTTGCATGTATTCTCATACAATATAATATATATTTTTTATAATATATATTTTTTGTTAATAAAAATCGCTAAAAATAAGGAGAATTTGGCCATCGTGATTAGGGTCGCTCTTTTTTTAACTTTACTTTAGTGGAATTTCACCGGACCTGTTCGTTTTGGCATTTGAGTGTTTTTCATGGTCGATAAAAAAAATCTTTTGATGTCTTGCTAGTTCAATGTTTTGACAGAAGCGCGCGGTGTAATTCCATTGATTTTTGGATTTCGATCGTATCTAAGATCCTTTTTTTATCTGGGTTGCTAACTCAATGGTAGAGTACTCGGCTTTTAAGTGCGACTATGATCTTTTACACATTTGGATGAAACAACAAATTCGTCCAGACTCTTGGTAGAGTCTAGAAGACCACGACTGATCCTCAAAGGTAATGAATGGAAAAAATAGCATGTCGTAATAAAATCAATCTTTTTTGAATGGAATCCAAAATTACGATTTTCTGGGTCTAATGAATAAATGGATAGAGCCTGGCTCCAATTCTGGTAAAATAAAAAGCAACGAGCTGAACTTCCTAATTGGAATGATTCCCCGCTCTAATTAGACGTTAAAAATAGATTAGTGCCGGATGCGGGGAAAGGTTGGGTTTTCCTATGAGTGGACCCTTTATTTTTTCTTTTTTTTTTTAGAAATCCTAATTATTCTTGATTATGGATTGAATAAGGGATGTTATGGATTGAATGTGTAAAAGAAGCAGTATATTGATAAAGAGGCTGTATTCCAAAGTCAAAAGAGCGATTGGCCTGCAAAAATAAAAAACTTGTTCTGTTCTTTTTTTTTAATTAGAACAAACATAAACTAATTGGGTAGAAAAGGAGCAGAAAAAGATCTGTGGATTAGACTCCCTTTCTTTCCAGGGTTTGTATTAAAAATGCAACACCCTGTTCTGACCATATTGCACTATGTATCATCATTCGATAAACCGAGAAATGCTTCTTCTCTCTGATTCAAGTAGAAATACAAATGGAAAAATTCGAAGGGTATTCAGAAAAACATAAATCTCGTCAACAATACTTTGTCTACCCACTTCTCTTTCAGGAATATATTTATGCATTTGCCCACCATTATGGATTAAATGGTTCTGAACCTGTGGAAATAGTTGTTAGTTGTAATAACAAGAAATTTAGTTCACTACTTGTGAAACGTTTAATTATTCGAATGTATCAGCAGAATTTTTTGGATAACTCGGTTAATCATCCTAACCAAGATCGATTATTGGATTACAAAAATTATTTTTATTCTGAGTTTTATTCTCAGATTCTATCTGAAGGGTTTGCGATCGTTGTGGAAATCCCATTCTCGCTACGGGAATTTTTTTGTCTGAAAGAAAAAGAAATACCAAAGTTTCAGAATTTACGCTCTATTCATTCAATATTTCCCTTTTTAGAAGACAAATTTTTGCATTTGGATTATCTATCACATATAGAAATACCCTATCCTATCCATTTGGAAATCCTGGTTCAACTCCTTCAATACCGTATCCAAGATGTTCCATCTTTGCATTTATTGCGATTCTTTCTCAACTATTATTCGAATTGGAATAGTTTTATTACTTCAATGAAATCCATTTTTTTTTTTCAAAAAGAAAATAAAAGACTATTTCAATTCCTATATAACTCTTATGTATCAGAATATGAATTTTTTTTGTTGTTTCTTCGTAAACAATCTTCTTGCTTACCATTAGCATCTTCTGGAACTTTTCTGGAACGAATCCACTTTTCTAGGAAGATGGAACATTTTGGGATAATGTACCCTGGTTTTTCTCGGAAAACCCTATGGTTCTTTATGGATCCTCTTATGCATTATGTTCGATATCAAGGAAAGGCAATTCTTGCATCAAAAGGCACTTTTTTTTTGAAGAAGAAATGGAAATGCTACCTTATCAATTTCTGGCAATATTATTTCTGTTTTTGGACTCAGCCGCGAAGAATCCATATAAACCAATTAGCAAACTCTTGCTTCGATTTTATGGGGTACCTTTCAAGTGTACAAAAAAGTTCTTTGTTAGTAAGGAATCAAATGCTGGAGAATTCATTTCTAATAGATACTCGAATGAAAAAATTCGATACCATAGTCCCCGCTACTCTCCTCATAGGATACTTATCAAAAGCTCAATTTTGTACTGGATCGGGGCATCCTATTAGTAAACCCATTTGGACAGATTTATCAGATTGGGATATTCTTGATCGATTTGGTCGGATATGTAGAAATCTTTTTCATTATCATAGTGGATCTTCGAAAAAACGGACTTTGTATCGACTAAAGTATATACTTCGACTTTCATGTGCTAGAACTTTAGCTCGTAAACATAAAAGCACGGTACGAACTTTTATGCAACGATTGGGTTCGGCATTTTTAGAAGAATTTTTTATGGAAGAAGAGCAAGTTTTTTCTTTGATGTTCACCAAAACAACTCTTTTTTCTTTCTGTGGATCACACACTGAGCGTATTTGGTATTTGGATATTATACGTATCAATGACCTGGTCAACCCTCTTAATTAATCATTAGACGAAATTAAGAAACAGGAAAGGGTTGATAAATGATCAAGAAAAAACTTTTCTATTTTTCATTCTGAAATGTTCTTTTTATTATAATAAAGAGTAGGTGAATCAACTTACTAATTAAAAAAATTAGTAGAACTTCCTCTTTGGAATAGAAATTGGCTATTTCTACATAGGGAAAGTCGTGTGCAATGAAAAATGCAAGCACGATTTGGGGAGGGATTTTTCTCTATTGTAACAAGGAAGAATTATCTACTCCATCCGACTAGTTCCGGGTTCGAGTCCCGGGCAACCCATATAGAAAAGACCCATCAAAGTTTTTCACTTTGACTCACTTCATTTACAAATACAAAATTATTGGTTTGGTTAATTTAGTTATATGGATAGCTAATCTTTGGGCTGACTTGGTTGACATTGGTATATAGTCTATGTTATACTGTTAAATAACAAGCCTTCTATTATCTATATTCTAGTTAATACGTGTGCTTGGGAGTCCTTGCAATTTGAATAAACCAAGATCTTACCATGACTGCAATTTTAGAGAGACGCGAAAGTACAAGCCTGTGGGGTCGCTTCTGCAACTGGATAACTAGCACTGAAAATCGTCTTTACATCGGATGGTTCGGTGTTTTGATGATCCCTACCTTATTGACCGCAACTTCTGTATTTATTATCGCCTTCATCGCTGCCCCTCCAGTAGATATTGATGGTATTCGTGAGCCTGTTTCTGGTTCTTTACTTTATGGAAACAATATTATCTCTGGTGCTATTATCCCTACTTCTGCGGCGATCGGATTGCACTTTTACCCAATTTGGGAAGCTGCATCTGTTGATGAGTGGTTATACAATGGTGGTCCTTATGAGCTAATTGTTCTACACTTCTTACTTGGTGTAGCTTGTTATATGGGTCGTGAGTGGGAACTTAGTTTCCGTCTGGGTATGCGTCCTTGGATTGCTGTTGCATATTCAGCTCCTGTTGCAGCTGCTACTGCTGTTTTCTTGATTTACCCTATTGGTCAAGGAAGCTTTTCTGATGGTATGCCTTTAGGAATCTCTGGTACTTTCAACTTTATGATTGTATTCCAGGCAGAGCACAACATCCTTATGCATCCATTCCACATGTTAGGTGTAGCTGGTGTATTCGGCGGTTCCCTATTCAGTGCTATGCATGGTTCCTTGGTAACCTCTAGTTTGATCAGGGAAACTACTGAAAATGAATCCGCTAATGAGGGTTACAAATTTGGTCAAGAGGAAGAAACTTATAATATTGTGGCTGCTCATGGTTATTTTGGCCGATTAATCTTCCAATATGCTAGTTTCAACAACTCTCGTTCTTTACACTTCTTCTTGGCTGCTTGGCCTGTAGTAGGAATCTGGTTCACTGCTTTAGGTATTAGTACTATGGCTTTCAACCTAAATGGTTTCAATTTCAACCAATCTGTAGTTGATAGTCAAGGTCGCGTTATTAATACTTGGGCTGATATCATCAACCGTGCTAACCTTGGTATGGAAGTAATGCACGAACGTAATGCTCACAACTTCCCTCTAGACTTAGCTGCTGTTGAAGTTCCATCTATTAATGGATAAGGTTTTTCTGCTAACATATAAGAATTTTTGAAGACAGAAATACCCAATATCTTGTTCTAGCAAGATATTGGGTATTTCTGTCTTTATTTTGAATCTTTTTTTCTTCTTAATCTTTCTATTCAGAATTCAGTTAACGACGAGATTTAGTATCCTTTCTTGCATTTTCATAACTCGTGAAATGCCGAGTAGGCACGAATTCCCCCAATTTGCGACCTACCATAGGATTTGTTATGTAAATAGGTATATGTTCCTTTCCATTATGAATCGCGATTGTATGGCCAACCATTGTGGGTAGAATGCTAGATGCCCGGGACCACGTTACTATTGTTTCTTTCTCCTCCTTCATATTGACCTTTTCTATCTTTGCCAATAAATGATGAGCTACAAAAGGATTCGTTTTTTTTCGTGTCACAGCTGATTACTCCTTTTTTCCTTTTTAAAGAGTGGCATTCTATGTCCAATATCTCGATCGAAGTACGGAGGTCAGAATAAATAGAATAATGATCAATGGAAAAAAGAAAAAAATCCTTTAGCTGGATAAGGGGCGGATGTAGCCAAGTGGATCAAGGCAGTGGATTGTGAATCCACCATGCGCGGGTTCAATTCCCGTCGTTCGCCCATCGCATTATTGCAAATTCCAAAAATGCAATTTTCCATATTCCTAGTTACGTATTTACTTACGGCGACGAAGAATAAAACTATCGCTATATTTTTTCCTTTTCCTAGTTCTTCTTCCAAGCGCAGGATAACCCCAAGGGGTTGTGGGTTTTTTTCTACCAATGGGAGCTTTCCCTTCACCGCCCCCATGGGGGTGGTCCACAGGGTTCATAACTACCCCTCTTACTACGGGGCGTTTACCTAGCCAACACTTAGATCCGGCTCTACCCAAACTTTTTTGGTTCACCCCAACATTACCCACTTGTCCGACTGTTGCTAAGCAGTTTTGGGATACTAAACGGACCTCCCCAGATGGTAATCTTAAAGTGGCCGATTTACCCTCTTTTGCAATGAGTTTCGCTACAGCACCTGCTGCTCTAGCTAATTGCCCACCCCTTCCACGTGTGATTTCTATGTTATGCATGGCCGTGCCTAAGGGCATATCGGTTGAAGTAGATTCTTCTTTTCTCTCAAAAAACCCCTTCCCAAACTGTACAAGCTTCTTCCAAAGCATACGGCTTTCTAGATGTATATGACGATCTCTAGACAGATGGATCTTATATGAATCATATGATGAAGTACCACATGAGTGGATATATAGGAAAGGAATCCAAATCTGCCGAATCGCTCATGTTATGATCTTCTACATCCTAGGTCTCTGCGTTCCGTCATCTGGCTTATGTTCTTCATGTAGCATTCAGATCGAATGACTCTATGAAATTACGTCGATACTTCCACATATTATGGGTAACGTAGGAGACATCCCTATTTTCCCCCGGGGGTCTTAATTACCACTGCTTAGCTTTCAATTTGCCTCTGACCATCAAATTAAATGTGAATAACCCGTCCTCCTCTCTTTGAAACAAGGGGCGCTTCCGGTTCTGTGCGTGCTTCAAACAATTTTGTCTTCTCCATATTACCATATCTCTAGAGCCAATAATTTTCTATGAGGAACTACTGAACTCAATCACTTGCTGCCGTTACTCAACAGTTTTCTGTTGAGGTCTATCCCGTAGAGGTAGTCAAATTGGATCAGTGATCGATTTCTAGGTTTCGTCGTAAACCTAATTGGTTACTTCCAATTACGTAAATCAATAGTTCAAACCGCACTCAAAGGTAGGGCATTTCCCATTGATATAGGAACTTTTGTACCAGAAACAATAGTATCTCCAATTATAGCCCCTCTGGGATGTAAAATATATCTCTTCTCACCATCCCCATAGTGTATGAGACAAATGTATGCATTTCGATTAGGGTCGTATTCTATGGTTACGATTCTACCAGATATGTCTTTTTGATTCCGTCGAAAATCTATTTTACGGTATAGGCGCTTATGACCTCCCCCTCTATGCCTTGCGGTAATGATTCCTCTGGAATTACGACCTTTACCACAACGGTGCCGTCCATGGATCAAATTATTTCGTGGATTGGATTTCACTTGCCTGTCTACGGTTCCCTTGCGTGTGCTCGGGATAGGTGTTTTGTATAAATGTTTCGCCGTATTATTAAGTATTCTCCTTTAGTTTTTTTCTCTATCTAGAAGTGGAATAGAATAACCCGGTTGAAGGGTAATGATCATACGTCTGTAATGCATTGTATGGCCCAGAATAGGTCCTATTCTTCTACCTTTTCCAGGTAGTCGATGGCTATTCACAGCTACCACCTTAACACCAAAGAAGAGTTCGACCCAATGCTTTATTTCTGTCTTAGTGAATCCCGATTCGACATTAAAAGTATATTGATTCTTTCCCAATAAACGAAGACTTTTTTCTGTAAATACTGCGTATTTGATTCCATCCATAAATCGACTTTCCCTCCTATGCTCTGAGTTCCAGTATCGATAAGAATTCGAGTTCTTATTGTTCTTATGTTATGGTATGAATATACCATACCAATTCGTTATGTATGGATGATGGATGAGATTCCATGGATAGAGAGCCAGTTCCAATAGACTTATGGAATGTTCCCGTTCGTGTGCATCCAGCAGGAATTGAACCCGCAAATTTACCAATTATGAGTTGGGCGCTTTAACCATTCAGCCATGGATGCTTAACAGGGATCATCGTACATCGTAAATAACCAATTTTCATATAGAAAGACATATCATAGAAAAATGAAATCGAAAATATTCCGAGATGGCAAATATTCGGAGATGACTATGAAAACACCTCTCTGGATCCTCGAATTGAAAGAGAGATTGAGAGGGATCAAGAATCCTAATTCTCGCTATTTGGAATGGATCCAATTCTATTGAGTCTGACTCATAGTGATCATTTCTCTTTAGCAAAGAATGACCTTGGTTATCAAAGGATTGAACAACCGGGATCCATTTACTTATGATACCTAGTTGGCATTGATAACAAGGATCTAATGAATTATGAGTTTAATAGATCCTCTTTAGCAGAAAGACGTATATTCCTTGCTCATTATCAGACAATCACTTATTCCCAAACCTCGTGTGGGACTAATCGTTTTCATTTACCATCTCATGGAAAACCCTTTTCGTTCCGCTTAGCCCTATCGGGTATTTTAGTGATAGGTTCTGTAGGAACTGGACGATCCTATTTGGTCAAATACCTAACGAAAAATTACGATTTTCCTTTCATTAAGGTACGAGGGCTTCTTATTCCACAAGAACGAAAGCACCTTTTCATTCTTTCATATACTAGGGGTTTTTACTTGGAAAAGACAATGTTCCATACTAAAGGATTCGGGTCCATAACCACGAGTTCCAGTGCACTAGATCTTGTAGCACTTAGCAACGAAGCCCTATCCATTAGTATTCCACATAAGAAATCCATTCTAGAAAAAAATACAATTAGATTAGCTCTTCATAGACAAACTTGGGGTTTGCGAGCCAAGGTAAGATCGGCTCGGGATCATGGGACCCTTTTCTATCAGATAGGAGGGGCTCTTGTACAAAATAGACTTACTAAGTAATAACCCCATAGAATCTATCTATATAAAGATAAAGAGGCAATCGTGTCAGGAAGCGGGTTTTTCTTTGGCCAAAAGGTACTTCGAACTTGGAACGAGCATGAAGAGATTAACGAGACTTCTTTCTCTTTTGAGTTTTTCTGGCGGACCTGCCGCGCAAGATCTTTGGTCTTCTCCCTGGAACCGATGAAAAAAAGTGGATCGCTTCTTATGTACTCGCTCAGAATGATTCTTCTCTATCTATAGTTCATGGCCTATTAGAAGTAGAAGGTGCTCTGGTGCAATCCTTACCGACAGAAAAAGATTGCAGTCAGGTTGATAATAGTCGAGTGACATTACTTCGTCGGTCCGAACTAAGGAATCTGTTAGAAATGTTTTGAAATGGATATTGTTCTCTCTTTGATCAGGGATTGCTATATGAAAAGAAGTGGAGTTTGAAAAAGGGAACGGAATGCTCAAACCGGAACTGCTAGAGGAACGAATTTTCAATAGCATAACTTGGGCTCCTAGAATATGGCGCCCTTGGGACAATCTATTTGATTGCAGGGTTTTGTTCCGAAGCAAAGATATCCGCGGAGGCCGGTTCGTTCGTCCTATTCTGATATTCAGGACCAAGAGGTACTGGATTCTCTTTCGGATAGGCCCTGAAAGGAGAAGAAAGGCTGAAATGCCAACGGACCTCTGTCTATTCTCTAATTCACCCGATCCGATAGTACCCGTTTTTGGAACGTCCAGTGCCAAAGTCACTGAATGGGTAAGTCACCAATCCAATCCCTTTGACAAATCGGATGTCATATTAGATATCATATTCTATATATATAGAAATATCATAGATAGAATAGACATATAGAATTTTTGGTCGGCAAATTCGAAGGAATCATTGAGTGAAAAAGGAGCAAAGAATGACAAAAGACGAGACTCTACTAGTCTTCACTCTTGTGGTTTCCTCTTCCTCGGTTTCTGTTTTCTTATTCGGGATCTTGCTTTTCATGGTTCTCATCTCTGCAACTCGCGATTTTCGCGAGAGAACCAAATCCAAGTTGGTGAAGATCATGATTTGGGCTGGCACGGGGATCGTTTGATCGATTTCCTTGATTTGATCGCTACTTAATGGGCGTGCGCTCAAAGGATACAAACAGGGATTCGCAAACAAAAAGGGGAATTCGTAGTCACTTTTTCCTGTCGCGTAAAAAAAAAGTCTTTACGCGAGAGCAATAGAGGTTGGGATACATCTATCTCTTCTGAGCAACCTCTTTTGGATTCTTAAGACCACCCTTGCAGTAGGATACCATCTGCTTTGGGTTCTTTATTATCTCCTTCGAGGGATTTTTAGGATCGTTCAGGCTATATATATTTAGTCTATTTTGGCTTTTACTGTCTACTTTTCTCAGGGAGATGGTTAAGGACCTCAGAAGATAGAGGAGAGCGCCAGGCCCAGATTTCCGGAATACTTCTACGGGGAATGCTCATTGAATGAGCATTCTCCATATTATGCCTTGAAGAGGACTCGAACCTCCACGCTCTTCAGCACGAGATTTTGAGTCTCGCGTGTCTACCATTTCACCATCAAGGCATCTTGAAAGTGAATCGTATTCCATGAATATGATATCTATCTAATGTGATATATGGAATATATGACAAAGGTGGAGTCTTGGAGTATTTCGATCGATCGGTCATATAGGCCTGAGTCAGACATCAAATAGCTTCGATTTGCATTATCCGTAGGACACCTTATATGTATCAAAATCGATATCAAAATCAAAAAGATGAAAGATGTACAATCCAATTTCTCGATTCAATAGAAGCCCAAAGAGGTGCATATGGTACCCAAATAAGAATAGGATAGATATGTCAAAAGCAGGTCTGATTACACCTATTCCTAATCCTAAATAGAATGTAAGGACGTAGGGATTTCTATGTAAACAGAGTATCCTATTTCCATAGGCTCGAATGAC
>NW_028260547.1:0-40245 GCF_056163025.1 Triticum urartu
GTCCGGATAGCCCAAAATGTCGATAGTTAGCTCTAGGTCTTCCGGTCAAAAAACAACGTCGATGAAGGCGTGTAGGTGCACTATTACGCGGTAGGGATTGCAATTTTTCTCGCATTTTCGTTTTTTCACTCAAACTCAAGGGAGAAACTTTGCTTCTTATCTTTTTTTTAAAGATTGACGAATCAAATGATATTTCTGTTCTAATTTCTGCCGCTTCTTCTCCCTCTGAATCAAACTTTTTTTTGCCATAATGTGTCGTTGCTATTATTACCAAGTATACGGTTCTAATCCTAGATGGAAAAATAAATAGAAAAAGAAATCTAAAAAGGCAGATCCTCCCTCTCTATCAAGAGTAATGAACTAGGTGCTGATACAGTACAAAAAAACAAACTAAATTAACCAAACTTGCCTGATGTTGAGGCAATCAAGAAAGCTGCATAAGTGAATATATAACCCACGGAAAAGTGAGCTAATCCAACCAATCTTGCTTGCACAATGGAAAGAGCCACGGGCTTATCTCTCCAGCGAATTAAATTAGCTAAAGGTGTGCGTTCATGAGCCCATGCTAAAGTCTCAATTAATTCCTGCCAATACCCCCGCCAGGAAATTAAGAACATAAATCCAGTAGCCCAAACAAGATGTCCAAATAAGAACATCCACGCCCATACCGATAAAACTATTCATCCCAAAAGGATTATATCCATTGATAAGTTGTGAAGAGTTTAACCATAGGTAATCTCTTAACCATCCCATCAAATAAGTGGAGGATTCATTAAATTGTGAAACGTTGCCCTGCCATAATGTGATATGTTTCCAATGCCAATAAAAAGTAACCCACCCAATGGTATTTAACATCCAGAAAACTGCCAAATAAAATGCGTCCCAAGCAGAAATATCACAAGTACCCGCCGCGCCCTGGGCCGTCACAAGGAAAACTATATCCAAAATCCTTTTTATCTGGCATTAATTTGGAACCGCGTGCATCTAAAGCGCCCTTTACTAAAATCAATGTAGTTGTATGCAAACCTAGAGCAATAGCATGATGAACCAAGAAATCCCCAGGTCCTATTGTTAAGAAAAGCGAATTACTATTCTCATTAACAGCATTCAACCATCCGGGCAACCATAGGCTTCGACCCGCATTGAAAGCGGGGCCATTCGTTGAAGATAAGAGTATATCGAACCCATATGTCGTCTTGCCATGAGCAGATTGTATCCATTGGGCAAATATAGGTTCGATCAAGATTTGCTTTTCTGGAGTACCAAAAGCAAGCATGACGTCGTTATGAACATAAAGGCCCAAGGTATGGAATCCTAGAAAGAGGCTAGCCCAACTTAAATGAGATATGATAGCTTCTTTATGGTCTAACATTCTTGCCAATACATTATCCTCATTCTGTTCCGGATTGTAATCCCTAATGAAAAAAATAGCTCCATGAGCAAAAGCCCCTGTCATGATGAACCCTGCAATATATTGGTGATGAGTATATAAAGCAGCTTGAGTAGTAAAGTCTTGTGCTATGAATGCATAAGGAGGTAAAGAGTACATATGTTGAGCTACTAAGGAAGTAATAACCCCTAAAGAAGCTAGAGCAAGACCTAACTGAAAATGAATCGAATTGTTGATTGTGTCATAAAGGCCCTTATGCCCACGCCCTAATCGACCCCCCGGAGGAGTATGCGCTTCTAAAAGATCTTTAATACTGTGCCCAATTCCGAAGTTAGTTCGATACATGTGACCGGCAATGAGAAAAATAAATGCAATAGCTAAATGATGGTGAGCCATATCGGTCAGCCACAAACTTTGTGTTTGTGGATGGAATCCCCCAAGAAGAGTTAGAATGGCAGTTCCCGCTCCTTGAGCGGTACCAAATAAATGATTACTCGAATCAGGGTTTTGGGCATAAAGATTCCATTGACCCGTCAAAAGGGGTCCCAACCCCTGGGGATAGGGTAATACATCTAAGAAATTATTCCATCGAACGTACTCCCCCCTGGATGCGGGAATAGCAACATGAACTAAATGTCCTGTCCAAGCCAAAGAACTTACCCCGAAAAGTCCTGACAAATGATGATTGAGACGAGATTCCGCGTTTTTGAACCACGAAAGGCTTGGTTTCCATTTGGGTTGTAGATGTAACCAACCCGCTATTAAGGACAGCGTAGAAAGAAATAATAGAAAAAGAGCTCCAGTATAAAGATCCTCATTGGTGCGTAATCCTATTGTATACCACCACTGATAAACTCCAGAATAAGCAATATTCACTGGACCAGCAGCACCTCCTCGAGTAAAGGCTTCCACAGCGGGTTGACCAAAATGAGGATCCCAAATCGCATGAGCAATAGGTCTTACGTGTAAAGGATCCTGTATCCATGATTCAAAATTTCCTTGCCAAGCTACATGAAACAGATTTCCGGACGTCCATAGAAAGATTATTGCTAATTGCCCAAAGTGAGAAGCAAAAATGTTCTGATAAAGACGTTCTTCAGTAATATCATCATGACTTTCGAAATCATGTGCGGTAGCAATACCAAACCAAATACGACGAGTAGTGGGGTCCTGAGCTAAGCCTTGGCTAAACCTGGGAAATCTTAATTCCATAATGCCTTTCAAATCCTCCTAGCCACTATCCTACTGCAATAATTCTCGCTAAGAAGAATGCCCATGTCGTGGCAATTCCACCCAGAAGGTAATGGGTTACTCCTACAGCGCGTCCTTGTATAATGCTCAAGGCTCTAGGCTGAGTAGCAGGAGCAACTTTTAATTTGTTATGAGCCCAAACGATAGATTCAATGAGTTCTTGCCAATAACCACGGCCGCTGAATAAAAACATTAAACTGAAGGCCCAGACAAAATGAGCACCTAAGAAAAAAAGACCATATGCAGATAATGAAGAACCATAAGACTGAATGACTTGCGATGCCTGTGCCCACAAGAAATCTCGAAGCCACCCATTAATCGTAATGGAACTCTGTGCAAAGTTTCCCCCTGTAATATGAGTTACCACCCCTTGATCACTTATAGTACCCCAAACATCCGACTGCATTTTCCAACTGAAATGGAAAATGACTACCGAAATTGCATTGTACATCCAGAATAAACCTAAGAAAACATGATCCCAGGCGGATACTTGACATGTTCCCCCTCGGCCAGGCCCATCGCAAGGAAAGCGAAAACCTAGATTTGCTTTATCGGGTATCAAACGGGAACTCCGAGCAAATAAAACACCTTTCAAAAGTATTAATACAGTCACATGTATGGTAAATGCATGAATGTGATGGACTAAAAAATCTGCGGTTCCTAATGGAATAGGTAACAAAGCCACTTTGCCACCTACTGCTACTAACTCGCCGCCTCCCCACGTTAAGCTAGTACTTGTTGTTGCACCAGGAGCTGTTACGCCAGGCGCAGTAGCATGGATATTTTGTACCCATTGAGCAAAGATAGGTTGTAATTGTATGGCAGTATCCGAAAACATATCTTGTGGACGGCCTAAAGCACTCATGGTATCATTATGAATGTACAAGCCAAAACTGTGAAAACCTAGAAATATACATACCCAGTTAAGGTGGGATATGATTGCATCGCGGTGTCTAAGGACGCGATCTAATAGATCGTTGTATCGAGTAGTTGGATCATAGTCTCTTACCATAAAAATTGCTGCATGTGCAGCAGCACCGACTATTAGAAATCCGCCAATCCACATGTGGTGTGTGAACAAGGAAAGTTGTGTACCATAGTCAGTAGCTAGGTATGGATAGGGAGGCATAGAATACATATGATGAGCTACAACAATGGTTGTAGAGCCTAGCATAGCTAGGTTAAGAGATAATTGAGCATGCCATGACGTTGTTAAGATTTCATAAAGACCCTTATGGCCTTGTCCTGTAAATGGGCCCTTGTGAGCCTCCAAAATATCTTTAAGTCCATGGCCAATACCCCAATTGGTCCTATACATATGACCTGCGATTAGGAAAAGAATAGCAATAGCTAAATGATGGTGCGCAATATCGGTCAGCCAGAGACCACCGGTTACTGGATCTAGTCCTCCGCGAAAAGTCAGAAATTCTGCGTATTTGGACCAATTTAAAGTGAAAAAAGGGGTTGCTCCTTCGGCAAAACTAGGATAAAGTTGAGCCAAAAGGTCCCGATTCAAGATAAATTCATGAGGAAGTGGTATCTCTTTAGGATCCACCCCAGCGTCAAGAAATTGGTTAATTGGTAAAGATACATGAATTTGGTGCCCCGCCCAAGAAAGAGACCCAAGTCCTAATAATCCCGCTAAGTGGTGATTCAACATGGATTCTACATCTTGGAACCAGGCCAATTTGGGAGCGGCTTTGTGATAATGGAACCAACCAGCAAAAAGCATTAACGCTGCAAAAATCAATGCACCAATTGCAGTACAATAGAGTTGTAATTCACTAGTTATTCCAGATGCTCGCCAAAGCTGAAAAAAACCAGAGGTTATTTGGATTCCTCGGAAACCCCCGCCTACATCACCATTCAATATTTCTTGCCCTACTATAGGCCAAACTACCTGAGCACTGGGTCCAATGTGAGTAGGATCACTTAGCCATGCTTCATAATTGGAAAAACGGGCGCCATGAAAGTACATGCCACTCAACCAAAGAAAGATAATGGAAAGTTGCCCGAAATGAGCACTAAAGACTTTTCGAGAAATCTCCTCCAAATCACCAGTATGACTATCGAAATCGTGAGCATCAGCATGTAGGTTCCAGATCCAAGTGGTAGTATCAGGGCCCTTAGCTAGTGTTCTTGAGAAATGGCCGGGTCTGGCCCATTCCTCAAAAGATGTTTTTACAGGATCCCTATCCACAACAATTTTTACTTCTGGTTCCGGCGAACGAATAATCATTAAGTCCTCCTCTTTCCGGACAAGACATACAAAGAGACCCGCCAACTGTCTTTTTAGTGAATCTTTGAAAGATATATATTTTGAAAGATAGATTTTGAAAGATAGATTTTGAAAGATAGATATTGTGATTAGTTCTTTTCTTTACTATCTACCATCCTTCTATTTTTTTTTTAGTTATTCACTGGAGCAATTATATATTGAAGTCAATCCGAGGCAAGTGTTCGGGTCTATTATGACATAAAGATTAGGTGCCTAACGGACATTGTTTATCTTGAAAAACAAATATTTCTCGACGTAAGAAAAAAATCTTTTTTATTTTTAATTTAAGAAACTAGTGTATTTTTTTTGAGGGCATAAGCTCCTATCTATATCTACTTTCCTTGAGCATAATATAGGGTTTTTTATTTGATTCTAAATTCCAAGATAACTCATTAGAATTATTAATAAGATGGTCCTAATATATTAGCAATATTTAGATTGCCCCCTCTTTTTATTCACTTTATTACTTCTATTCTAGACCCTATCCCTATGGTTTATTCTTATGAAATATCATATAAAATAGAAGGTATAAGAAATGGATATAATGAAATTCTTGATTCGATCTTACGACCTAATTTATTTGATTAATGGATCAACAACCAAACCACCCATTTTATGAAAAAGAAGGAGCATGGTCTTATTCAAATTCAAAGCGCTTCGTAATCTTCAACCAGTTCTGTGCTTCAATATAATTTCCCGGAGTAAGCGCTATAGCTTGTTTCCAATATTCAGCAGCTTGATCAAACCAAGCTTCCGCAATTTCCGAATCACCCTGTAGAATGGCCTGTTCTCCTCGGTCGGAATAGGAAGTTCCTTCCCTTAGAACCGTACTTGAGAGTTTCCTACCTCATACGGCTCAGAAATTGCTATCTGAATTTCCCCTATCTTAACTGAATTCGATTTATCAAAAATCGATCCAATTTGTTCTTGGGTTAAGCAGAAGAAATTAATTACCTAAGTTTCAAACCCTAATTTTTATCAATAATCAGTTTGATCTTTTTTCCCACCTTCAGAAGAATGAAGCATAGATAGATATAGAGCCTTCGTTCAAATTTTCTGAGAGGTAACTATCCCGGTTTCATATATGAAATCTCTATAGAATCCTTGAAAAAGACTTTTTTCCATAAGAAAGAAAAAAGAACTTACTATCTTTGGGATCTGATACTACACCGCTGCTTAATCCCTTAGTGGATCGGCTCTATTACATAAGCGGATTCCTAAATTTTGCCCCATATCATGGGATAAGTAAGCAGTTTTTTTTAGTTGTATCGACCCAGTCGCTCACTAATTGATCTTTACGGTGCTTTCTCTATCAATTTGAGAAACTTTATCCATAGAGTAGTAGTATAGGCCATACTTTCTTCGTTTTTTGATTCTCGTGAAGTGTCCCTTCCTTCCTACAGCTGATAGGGAAAAATCGTTGTTTTTACGATCCCTATGTAGAAAGCCCTTTTTTTCTAGTATTTACTAGAAAATTTGATCCTCTCTTTTTTTTTTTTCTTTCTATAGTGGAGATAGTCGCACGTAATGACAGATCACGGCCATATTATTAAAAGCTTGCGGTAAGAAGGGGTTTCGTTCTAGTGCCCGGAAATAATATTCCAAAGCCTTTGTATGCTCTCCATTGCTTGTGTGTATAAGGCCTATGTTATAGAGTATATAACTTCGATCATAGGGATCGATTTCTAGTCGCGTAGCTTCATAATAATTTTGCAAAGCTTCCGCATAATTTCCTTCGGATTGAGCCAACATCCGTTACGGTCGTTCATTCTATTCAAAAAATCTCCGTTCCAAAACCGTACATGAGGTTTTCATCTCATACGGCTCCTCCCTTCTGTACATAATAGTACTAAGCGAAATAATCTATAGAATCAAAATAGAATTAGTCCCGTCTCATTATGAACCGAAAGGGGCTGGTATTTTTCCAAGAAATCTCTAGCCAACCTTCCCACAAGAGGTTTTTCTTAACACCAATGAATTCTATTAATGCTAGAGGAAAACGATAGCTCCAATAATTTCTTTGTTCTCAACGCCTCCTATTTAGAGGAATTAGCTACTTCAACGATCTTTGATGGTTATAGGGGTATCCAAAGTACAAACCTGATGGTTGTTTGTTATCCCAACCATTCTTCCCAGCCCTGATACCGATCAGGAAAGGGGTAATTTCTAACAAAGTTTTTCTCTTGTTGATTCCTATTTCTAGGTGTAGTGCTTTTCTCCCCTATGCTGCCTACGGATACTAATAGAGTAGGATTGGCCTGTAATCCATACCATACCATATCCTGTAGGTGTAACCTTTCGCTCAATACTCAAATCTACAATTGAAGTATCTGAAGCCGCATCAATCGAGGATACACGACGGAAGGAATTGTTAGTTCGCCTCACCTTCCCGAAGCGTGGGTTTGTTTGCTTTACAAATTTGGTTCTCTCTATGCCAACCCCCCTCTCTTTTTCGTAAGACTGAGGTATAGGTAGGGCTAAAAAAAAGCAAAAAAAAGAGTCAAATCGCACCATCTCTATAATAAGTAAATGCCTTTTTTTCTCCTGAGGTTGTCGGAATTATTCGCAATAAAATATTGGCTACAATTGAGGAGGTCTTATCAATGAAATTTCCATTTCCACGGGATCTAGGCATAATTCCCAACCCATTCTATATAGAATTGTTTTCATTCCTTCACAAAATAACATAAAAACAAACACATTCGATTCTTATAATTATAAATAGATTGATCCATATGCTCTACTCTAAATCCATATGCTTTAAATGGATAAGAGAGATATGGATTTTCCGCTCAGCTCAAATTGTATCCTTTTCCTTCTGCTTGGACACGAAGAGATATGAAATATTTGACTAAGACTGGATTTCATTCCACTTTCCTATTTCTGAACAACAACTTATGTTATCAACTATTTCGTGTTTTCAAAGTTATTAATTGTCTCATACCCTATTTTTGATTTCGATAGTATGGTGTAGCGTATCTTATGCAAACGGAATTCTAAGGTTTCTTTATTTTATTATGCAATAAGAAGAATTCTTCCATTTTCTTTTTCTTTAGTTGCGGGAAAACCCAAATTAAAACTTTTATTTTATAGCGAGCGCAATTTCTAGTAAAAAATCCTGTATCCTTCCACTTAGATCAAAAGGAATTTTTCCAATAGAACTATGGAACCCCCGAGTGGTTGCGGTTGTACCTGTACTGCAGGAATAAGAAAACTCGCTATTCACTCAGTTTATTTTCCATAATAAGTTATGTAGGAGAGATGGCCGAGCGGTTCAAGGCGTAGCATTGGAACTGCTATGTAGACTTTTGTTTACCGAGGGTTCGAATCCCTCTCTTTCCGTTTTTCTTAATTCATCAACGTTAAGGATCACAATGTATCAAATCAAATAACAATTTTTTCCAGCAATAATATAATATCTTATATTATCTTATTTTGATTTAATAGAAATTAGAAATTCTCTATAGCAAATTACTGTGGTATGTAAAATACACATAGAGGAAAAAAGAAAAAAGGATCCTAATCCTAGGGTTAATCAATTTTAGCTAGTTGATGGGAAAATACAAATTAATGGTAATGGTCTTAGGGCGATTTAGTTCGGGGAAAGGGGAAGGGGAAGAAAATTCTATGAACCTTTCCTTTTTTCGTTAAGTTCAAGTCTGACGAGAGTAATATTCTACAACTAACAACTCATTTATTTTGAGACCGACCCACTTCCTATCTAGGATTTTATTTACTAGTCCTTTATATTCCAACGTGTCAATCGCCAAATGCTTTGGCAATTTCCCCGGGTCCGATGAAGCAATATAATTTTGAACCAGACCTTTTGATCTTTGGTTATCTTTCGTAGTAATAATATCTCGGGGTTTGCAACGAAAACTTGGTATATTGACTATACGACCATTAACTAAAATATGTCTATGGTTGACTAATTGGCGGGCCCCAGGAATGGTTGAAGCCATACCCAATCGAAAAAGGATATTATCCAAACGCATTTCAAGTAATTGTAGTAAAACCTGGCCTGTTGACCTTTTTGCTTTTCCAGCGATATGTACATATCTAAGTAATTGTCGTTCTGTCAGACCATAATGAAAACGCAATTTCTGTTTTTCTTGAAGACGAATACGATATTGCTCCTTTTTCCCAGAATTGAATTTTTTTTTAAGATTACTTCCGGATTTAGGTGTTTTTCTAGTGAGTCCTGGTAAAGCTCCCAGACGGCGTATTTTTTTTAAACGAGGTCCTCGATAACGGGACATGAAGACTCCTTTTTTTATTTTATTGAAATTTCATTTTACACAATTAATTTCATTGTATTTACATTACAGAATACATCGAAATTAAAACTGAATTAAACTACAGGATAAACAGAGTAAAATCAACTAAAGTACCCCAAAAAATGGAATTTCATCAAAATCTTTTTTTTTTGTATATATATTATTTATTTTATTGTTTTGTATCTAGCAAAATTGTAAGGTAAAAAACATAAAAGATCCTGGATTCTCCATTTAATTCGGAAAAAAAGAGATTCTTGTTCGTAGAACATCGATAGAGAAAAAAAAGCCGACTATCGGATTTGAACCGATGACCCTCGCATTACAAATGCGATGCTCTAACCTCTGAGCTAAGTGGGCTTACATAACGGAAATAGTGTAACAAATAGAAATAGGTATAGTATAGGAAATCCGTAAAATCTCAGATATTAGTTATTAATCTTAGCTATTAACTAGTTCTAAATTTGAAGTTATACTTATAAAAATAAAAAAATACTAAAACTTCTTAAAGATAAAGTTAGCTTGATATGCTTAACTATAGGATATTAAAAAATAAAATTATAGAATTTATTGGTATTTTCATTCGATCATTATAGACTTTATTATTTGTTAATAATTTGAGGATTAATATTTCACTAAGGGGAACATAGAGTCAGAGTAAATAAAATTGCTAATTCTGATTAGAAAAAAAGAATAAATATCAAGCGTTATAGTATAATTTTGAATACTATAAAAAAGTAAGACGGGAGGTGGGGGAGATAAAAACTTTTGGATATATTGATTCGGATTGAATTGCAAATACATCAAGGATAGAATCAATTCAATTCTGAATTGCAATAAGCAAGCGAGGTCTCTCAAATAGAGTCGAACTGAACTGCTAGACTACGTTGAGTGATGAACTCAATGATTCAAAAAAAAAACTAAGAGATGGATGAAATTACACAAGGAATCCTGGTCTCAAAGAAGAGGGAAATGGGGATATGGCGAAATCGGTAGACGCTACGGACTTGATTGTATTGAGCCTTGGTATGGAAACCTGCTAAGTGGTAACTTCCAAATTCAGAGAAACCCTGGAATTAAAAAAGGGCAATCCTGAGCCAAATCCGTGTTTTGAGAAAACAAGGGGTTCTCGAACTAGAATACAAAGGAAAAGGATAGGTGCAGAGACTCAATGGAAGCTGTTCTAACGAATCGAGTTAATTACGTTGTGTTGTTAGTGGAATTCCTTCTAGTTCTAAATTAGAGAAAGAGGGGTTTTATACCTTATACATTTAATAAACACGTATAGATACTGACATAGCAAACGATTAATCACAGAACTCATATTATATTCTAATTATAATATAGGTTCTTTATCTTTTTTAAAAATGAAATTAGAAATGATAATGATTATGAAATAAAAAACTCATATCATAATTTTTTTTTTTCATTATTGTGAATCCACTCCAATCGAATATTGAATAATCAAATTCTTCAATTAAAATTCAAAGTTTTCGAGATCTTTAAAAAAGTGGATTAATCGGACGAGGACAAAGAGAGAGTCCCATTCTACATGTCAATACTGACAACAATGAAATTTCTAGTAAAAGGAAAATCCGTCGACTTTATAAGTTGTGAGGGTTCAAGTCCCTCTATCCCCAAATCCTCTTTTATTCCCTAACTATACTATATTATTATTATTTATCCTCTTTTTTTTTTTCTTTTTATCAATGCACTTTTTTTTCTTTTTATCAATGCAATGGGTTTAAGATTCATTAGCTTTCTCATTCTACTCTTTCACAAAGGAATGCGAAGAGAACTCAATGGATCTTATCCTATTCATTGAATAGATTTCTTTTTTATTAGAGTATCGGCAAGAAATCTTGGTTATTCACTCTATTTTTAAGTTTTATTTAAGTAAACCATGCACAATGCATAGGACTACCCCCCCCATTTTCAAATTTAAAATTTGAAATACTTTAATTAATTTTTAGTCCTTTTAATTGACATAGATACAAATACTCTACTAGGATGATGCACAAGAAAAGGTCAGGATAGCTCAGTTGGTAGAGCAGAGGACTGAAAATCCTCGTGTCACCAGTTCAAATCTGGTTCCTGGCAGAGAAAAAAAAAAAAAAGATCCACCGAATAGGTATTGATCCAAATACCTCGAGATGGATTGTGATACATATTCATTAATAATATTTATTCATCTAAGTGGATAAATCTATAATATAAATATAGAGGCACTTCTTTTTCTTTTTAAAGAAGTTTTAAAATATATCTTTTCTTTATGATAAAGAAGGGGGTGAGATTCCCCTTTATTTTTTTGCGTTTCTTAATTTTGTATTCCGCTATTCCGACGAATATTTTTTTAGTCTTGCTTATCTTTATCTTATCTTATTTTCCTAGTTGTGCTAAGTAATGTGCGCGGTACAAAGTTCCTGGTAGAGAACTTCTTTGAGTCATCCTATTTTTCTGTTCATATGAAGGAAATTAATATGCGATTTTCAAAATAGGGGAATCCAAATGAAACCCTTTTTTTGCTCAGTCTATCTGGAATGCTTTTGTATAATTAGGAATTAATTATAAATAGGTATTCCGTTTCATCTAGGAAAAGAACCTAAAAATATTCCTTGACTTGAATAAAATCTGGAGTTGTGTTGTATAAGTGAGCATGAATTTCTTATCATTCAATGAGCATCTTGTATTTCATAAAAATTGGGGGTTATATAATCCTTACGTAAGGGCCAGCCTATCCAACTTTCAGGCATTAGGATACGTTTAAGGCGCGGATGATTATCATAAGAGATTCCCACCATATCATAAGATTCGCGTTCTTGAAAATCGGCACTTCTCCAAATCCAGAAGACAGACGGAATTCTAGGATTATCCTTTTGGGCAAAGACTTTTATGCAGACTTCTTCTGGATTATCTATACCATATTGTATTCTCGTAAGATGATACACGCTAGCTAAAGATCCACCGGGTGCTACATCATAAGCACATTGGGAGCGTAAATAATTGTAACCATATACATATAAAATGACAGCAATGGAATCCCAATCCCCTGCTTTTATTTGTAAAGTCTCTATTCCTCGGTGATCAAAGCCCAAAGATCTATGAACCACCTCATGTTTGACTAGCCAATTAGATAACCAACCCTGCTGCATTGTCTTCATCTCTCCCTCTTTGTATAAATATTTCACATTTCGGATGCAAGTTTGAAAGATTGCCCTGCTTTTTATTTTTCTACACAAAAGAGCCCCTCTCCTAATTCACTAATTTGTAGGAAGGTACTGAACTTTTGGATTTGAAAAAAGTTTCAGAAGATATATCTAATGTAGATGGTGATTGATAGAGCAATTCTTGCTCATAAGTTCCTGTATGAGTACTGCGCCTAACATAAAGCTTGTGACTGGTAGTAAAACATCTATTTTTATTTTGAGATAGAGTTTGATCCTCAACTATTTCTCGCGATATCTTCTTACGAAGTTTTGTTAGGGCATCTATAACTGCCTCCGGTTTAGGTGGGCAGCCCGGCAAGTAGACATCCACAGGAATTAACTTATCAACTCCCCGAACAGTACTATAGGAATCCGTACTGAACATTCCCCCTGTAATAGTACAGGCTCCCATAGCAATGACGTATTTTGGTTCAGGCATTTGCTCGTATAATCTCACTAAAGAGGGAGCCATTTTCATTGTTACCGTACCGGCTGTTAAAATTAGGTCTGCTTGCCTAGGACTTGATCTTGGTACCAATCCATAACGATCAAAGTCGAATCGTGAGCCTATTAATGAAGCAAATTCAATGAAACAACAACTGGTACCGTATAGAAGGGGCCATAAACTGGAGAGTCTTGACCAATTCGAAAGATCATTTGGTGTAGTTGAAATAACAGAATTGGAACTTGTTTGGTCAAGTAAGGGAAACTCAATCAAATTCATAACTGTCTCAATAGAATCTTTTCCTTCTTTTTTTTTGTCTAAATATTCAGTTAAGACCATTCCAAGGCTCCTTTTCGCCATGCATAAACTAAACCAACAACTAAGATAAGCACGAAAATCAAAGCTTCGATAAAAACGGATACACCCAATACGTCGAAACTCATTGCCCAAGGGTATAGAAAGACGGTTTCCACATCAAAAACAACAAAAACGAGCGCAAACATATAATAGCGTATTCGGAATTGTACCCAAGCCCCTCCCATGGGTTCTATACCCGATTCATAACTAGAAAGCTTCTCTGGTCCTTCACTAACCGGGGCTAAAAGTCCTGAAATCGAAAATGCCAAAATAGGAATAAGGCTTGCTATTATTAGAAATGTCCAAAAAATATCATATTCGTGAAGCAGAAACATAATGTACTCCCATTAATGTGGAATAGGCGGAACTTAAATTAGTCAATTCAATTCAGCATTGTCAATTTATCCAGAACTTCTCTCTTTTCCTCGGTGAAACAAGAATCTTTTTTGTTCAAACAAAAGCGCTTAGTTTAAGTTTAGCCTTTGTTTCCTCTGTGCTGCATCTTCTTTAAAGATTCATCCAATGGAATCCCAACTCCCTTTCTTTTGGATTTCCATTCTATTTAGATATGGTGTATGTAGATCTAATTCTTATATAAAGAAAACTTTCTCGTTTCACTTTGTCTCGCTTTCTCTAGAATCTCTAGAAAAAAGAATAGCTCTATCCTTTATTTAATATTTAATAATAAAATAATAAGAGACTATTAAATAAAAATGAGAATACTACTAAATTAGAACCTAATTAAGATAGTAGGACTAATCTATGCAGTATAATTAATGAGAAGTAATACTATAAAATAAAAATAAAGAACTCTATTTCAGAACTATGAGACAGAATATTCTGTTTTCTTATTTACTCTTTACTTTATTTTTTCTATTTAAAGTTGATCAATTTACATAATGTATCTATAAACAAAGTAATAAATATACTTAAAACAAAGTAGGAATTCGCAAAATGGATAAAATCATTGCAGTTATTATAGGGAAGTCTAGAGATATCCTATTTGAAGGAGGACGGGATTCAAATCAGGGAAAGGATCCTTTCTTCTATTGATTTGATAGAAATTCGTTTTTCTTTTCCTGTCTGTATGATTTTGATTTTCGATGAATGAGCCTTTGGTAATGCTTTTATCTCTATTCTATGTCGCAGGCGCCTATCCAGTCTATAAACAAATACTAATGAGAAAATGAAAACTATACTAAACTAAAGAAAACATAGGATAGAGATCCTAAAATCTAAAAAAGGGCATATTAGGGCTATACGGATTCGAACCGTAGACCTTCTCGGTAAAACAGATCAAACGGATTATTATCGAAATGATTTGAACTGTTTCAAAGACCCAACATGCATTTTTTTGCATTGGGCTCTTTCATAAACTGATTTAAAGATCAGTTAGTCCACCATAGTTTTTCTTTACGGAAAGATAATGAGATGGCTCCCTGTGCTCTGATTGATTTTTTGTATTATGATCTATCTAGGAGCAATACCAAAGTGTTTCAAAGGAGGATTACCTTGACTTAGGTCTGCCTCCGGTCTAAATTAAATCAACCTAAGTGAAATGGAGTCTCTATCGTTCCACTGCAAGAGTTAACTATGAGACTTCATACACCTTAAAGTTCATAGAACGAAAAGAAGTTTTTTGGAGGCCCTTATCCTCATTACGCCTAGCATTTAGTGGGCTGGATATTTACCTTATCAACTAGCAAATCCATAAGGGTTCTATTTGATTAGGCACCTGAATTGGCACCTGAATCGGACTGAACCGACTGTTTGTCAGGCTACTGTTCTCCTATTCTCTCGAATCTATGAAGTAAGACATTGATTTTGCAATAAGATCGATTATGTTCATTGCATAATAAGCTCCTTTGAAAAGCATTGGCGCACGTGTAAACGAGTTGCTCTACCGAACTGAGCTATAGCCCTTATCAGAGATATCTTAACATATAGATAATTTCTTGTCAAGATGAATATTTTCTAATGCCAGAGGATACCCCTTTGATCTGTATCTGTTTAGTATTTAGTTTAGTATTTAGTATATAACAGACCAATAACAGAGCGGTATTGCTTAGAAAAGGGATTCAATATATAATCGATCGAAGTAATGGGTCTTCCTTTGTGGTGATAAATTGCCTACTTAACTCAGTGGTTAGAGTATTGCTTTCATACGGCGGGAGTCATTGGTTCAAATCCAATAGTAGGTAAGTAGGTAGAAAAATTACTAGATAGCATTGGACTTACTTCGCTTCGCTATCTAATAACTTTTTCTACCCCTCTTCCCTTTTTCTTTGTATCAACTATAAACCACTGGATTGTCTTCAATTGGATGGGGGAATCCAATTGACAGCCTCGATTCGTATCCTAGCTCGTCTGAGAGCGAGCTTCGCTTCAACCAAATCTTTCGTACCCTCAGCTTTACTCAAGTTAGCTTCGGCTATTTCAAGTGCCTTTTGAGCTTCTTCCGGATCAATATCACTACCCAGTTCCGCATCATTTCCTAAAATGATGATCTCATTATTAACTATTCTCGCAAAACCGCTCCACAGAATCGCTGTTAACCATTGGTCGTTGAGGAGGCGTATTCTCAAAGGACCCATATCTACTGCTGTGTTAATGGGGGCGTGGTTTGGTAATACGCCAATTTGGCCACTATTAGTGGATAAAATGATTTCTTTCACTTCACAATCCCAAATAATTCGCTTAGGAGTCAGTACATAAAGATTTAATTTCATTTCTTCGATTTGTTCTCCTCTTCTAAGGTTATAGCTTTCGTGCTAGCTTCATCGATGTTACCCACCAAATAAAAAGCCTGTTCAGGTAGGCCGTCTAATTCTCCGGAAAGGATTAGTTGAAATCCCCTAATAGTTTCCGCAAGAGCAACATACTTTCCTGGAGAACCAGTAAAAACTTCTGCCACAAAGAACGGTTGTGATAAGAAACGCTCAATTTTTCTTGCTCTTGCTACAGTTAAACGATCCTCTTCCGATAATTCATCCAAGCCAAGAATTGCGATAATGTCCTGAAGTTCTTTGTAACGTTGTAAAGTTTCCTTAACTCTTTGCGCAGTTTCATAATGTTCGTTGCCAACGATCCGAGGCTGTAACATAGTCGAGGTTGAATCTAAAGGATCTACTGCTGGATAAATACCCTTGGAAGCTAATCCTCTGGAAAGTACGGTAGTAGCATCCAAATGTGCAAATGTTGTGGCAGGGGCAGGGTCGGTCAAATCGTCTGCAGGTACATAAACTGCTTGAATCGAAGTTATAGATCCCTTTTTAGTAGAAGCAATTCTTTCTTGCAAAGAACCCATTTCTGTACTAAGAGTAGGTTGATAACCCACTGCGGAGGGCATTCTCCCTAATAAAGCGGATACCTCTGATCCTGCTTGAACAAAACGAAAGATATTATCGATAAATAAAAGCACGTCTTGCTTATTAACATCTCGGAAATATTCCGCCATAGTTAGGGCAGTTAAACCAACTCTCATACGAGCTCCCGGTGGTTCATTCATTTGGCCATAGACTAGAGCTACCTTTGATTCCTCAATATTTTTTTCATTAATTACTCCGGATTCCTTCATTTCCATATAAAGATCATTTCCTTCACGAGTCCGTTCCCCTACTCCACCGAATACGGATACGCCCCCATGAGCTTTAGCAATGTTATTGATTAATTCCATGATCAGTACTGTTTTACCTACTCCAGCCCCCCCAAATAGTCCTATTTTTCCTCCACGTCGATAAGGAGCTAAAAGATCGACGACCTTAATACCTGTTTCAAAGATGGATAATTTCGTATCTAACTCGATAAAGGCAGGCGCAGATCTATGAATAGGGAACGTTGCACTACTATCTACAGGACCCAAATTGTCAACAGGCTCCCCAAGAACGTTGAAAATTCGTCCGAGAGTAGCTCCACCGACCGGAACACTGAGAGGAGCTCCCGTGTCAATCACTTCCATTCCTCTCATCAACCCGTCCGTAGCACTCATAGCTACAGCTCTAACTCGATTATTTCCTAATAATTGTTGTACCTCACAAGTCACATTAATTTGCTTATCGGCAGTGTCTCTACTCTGGACTACCAAAGCGTTATAAATATAAGGTAACTTGCCTGGGGGAAAAGTGACATCCAGCACGGGTCCAATAATTTGATCGATACGACCTGTACTTTTTTCTTCAATTGTGGAAACCCCGGGAGGAGAAGTAGTAGGATTGGTTCTCATAATTATCACATAATTAAAAAAAAGGAATTTGTCGAAATTTTTCTTTTTTTATTGTTGAATAATGCCAAATCAAATCAAAAAAAATCCAAAAGTAAAAAGGAAATGAATTAGTTAATTCAATAAGAGAGAAAAGGGGACCAGGACTTGATTTCGTTGCCCAAGCGAATCCCATTCAATCGTTTACTCATGGAATGAGTCCATTGGAAAGTTCAATCAATCTTTTTTTTCATATACATTTTGCCTTTTGTGGAGGATCTGTGCCTACTCTACTTTCCTATCTAGGACTTCGATATACAAAATATATACTACTGTGAAGCATAGATTGCTGTCAACAAAGAATTTTATTAGTATTTAGTTAGGTATTTGCATTCAAAATAAGAAAAGAGAACTATTAAGAACTTGTAAAATAAGGATTAGGAATTAATTTGGGTTGCGCTATATCTATCAAAGAGTATACAATAATTATGGATTTGGTAAATCAAATCCATGGTTTAATAACGAACCGTGTTAACTTACCATAACAACAACTCAATTCCTATCGAATTCCTATATTGGAATTCCTATAGGATAGAACATACACAGGGTGTACGCATTATATATGAATGAAACATATTCATTAACCTAAGCATGCCCTCAATTTTCTTTAATGAGTTGATATTATATTAATTGAATATCCTTTTTGTTTTACGAGATTTTTGCTAAAGTTTCATTTACGCCTAATTAACATCGAGTAGACCCTGTTATTGTGAGAATTCTTAATTCAAGAGTTATAGGGAGGGACTTATGTCACCACAAACAGAAACTAAAGCAGGTGTTGGATTTCAAGCTGGTGTTAAAGATTATAAATTGACTTACTACACCCCAGAGTATGAAACTAAGGATACTGATATCTTGGCAGCATTCCGAGTAAGTCCTCAGCCTGGGGTTCCGCCCGAAGAAGCAGGGGCTGCAGTAGCTGCCGAATCTTCTACTGGTACATGGACAACTGTTTGGACTGATGGACTTACCAGTCTTGATCGTTACAAAGGACGATGCTATCACATCGAGCCTGTTGCTGGGGAAGACAACCAATGGATCTGTTATGTAGCTTATCCATTAGACCTATTTGAAGAGGGTTCCGTTACTAACATGTTTACTTCCATTGTAGGTAACGTATTTGGTTTCAAAGCCCTACGTGCTCTACGTTTGGAGGATCTACGAATTCCCCCTACTTATTCAAAAACTTTCCAAGGCCCGCCTCATGGTATCCAAGTTGAAAGAGATAAGTTGAACAAGTACGGTCGTCCTTTATTGGGATGTACTATTAAACCAAAATTGGGATTATCCGCAAAAAATTATGGTAGAGCGTGTTATGAGTGTCTACGTGGTGGACTTGATTTTACCAAAGATGATGAAAACGTAAACTCACAACCATTTATGCGCTGGAGAGACCGTTTTGTCTTTTGTGCCGAAGCTATTTATAAATCACAGGCCGAAACGCGTGAAATCAAGGGGCATTACTTGAATGCGACTGCGGGTACATGTGAAGAAATGATTAAGAGAGCTGTATTTGCAAGAGAATTAGGGGTTCCTATTGTAATGCATGACTACTTAACTGGGGGATTCACCGCAAATACTACTTTGGCTCATTATTGCCGCGACAATGGCCTACTTCTTCACATTCACCGTGCAATGCATGCAGTTATTGATAGACAGAAAAATCATGGTATGCATTTCCGTGTATTAGCTAAAGCATTGCGTATGTCTGGGGGAGATCATATCCACTCCGGTACAGTAGTAGGTAAGTTAGAAGGGGAACGCGAAATGACTTTAGGTTTTGTTGATTTATTGCGCGATGATTTTATTGAAAAAGATCGTGCTCGCGGTATCTTTTTCACTCAGGACTGGGTATCCATGCCAGGTGTTATACCGGTAGCTTCAGGTGGTATTCATGTTTGGCATATGCCAGCTCTGACCGAAATCTTTGGGGACGATTCTGTATTACAATTTGGTGGAGGAACTTTAGGACATCCTTGGGGAAATGCACCTGGTGCAGCAGCTAATCGAGTGGCTTTAGAAGCCTGTGTACAAGCTCGTAACGAAGGGCGCGATCTTGCTCGCGAAGGTAATGAAATTATCCGAGCAGCTTGCAAATGGAGTCCTGAACTAGCCGCAGCTTGTGAAGTATGGAAGGCGATCAAATTCGAGTTCGAGCCGGTAGATACTATTGATTAACTAGATAAAACTAAAGATAAAGAAGGTATAAATAAAAAAGAAACGAAATAAAAAGAGAAAAAAATCAGTTATGAAATGCAGTAATTCTTCTTTATTCTTCTAATTGATTGCAATTAAACTCGGCTCAATCTTTTTTAGAAAAAAAAGATTGAGCCGAATAAAAATAGATCATGATATGATCATGAGACTTGACAAATTGAGATTCGTCTATTCTATATATCTAGAATATATATATTAAGGTATAATACAATAAAGAAATACAAATAAAATAATAAAATAATAAAATATAGTATTATCATATGATAATGATAATGGAATCAAATACGCAGTATTTACAGAAAAAAGTCTTCGTTTATTGGGAAAGAATCAATATACTTTTAATGTCGAATCGGGATTCACTAAGACAGAAATAAAGCATTGGGTCGAACTCTTCTTTGGTGTTAAGGTGGTAGCTGTGAATAGCCATCGACTACCTGGAAAAGGTAGAAGAATAGGACCTATTCTGGGCCATACAATGCATTACAGACGTATGATCATTACCCTTCAACCGGGTTATTCTATTCCACTTCTAGATAGAGAAAAAAACTAAAGGAGAATGAATGAAAAAAGACATAGTTTGGAAGTTAGACCTTTTTATAGGACTCTCTTTCAATTTCAAAAAAGAGGACGTTTGAAACTTTTAACAGGCGTAATCGTGAGTCAACAAGTGACTCGAACTGTGTGTAAAAAAAGAAGCATTTTTTTTTTTTCAAAATGCTAGAACTAGATAAGGAAGTTTTCTATAACCTTGAGAAAAAGGATAAAAAGGTAGTTTTTTTTTAGTTTATGACTCCGATCAAGAGCGAGAAATCCTTGATTTGGGATTGGACATAGAACCTGGACCCATCGTAGAGACGTTTAGTTCAAAAGAAAGGATCGTATCCTGATGGTAAGAATTATACTTTCGTGGAAATACAGCGCTATAGACTTCAATGCGGTAGAGTAGACGTTTTGTTTCTAATTTTTCTGGACCAAACCTCCGCTCCGACCCAACGATACAATGAATTTTTTCTGTTCATATTCATAAATAAAAAAGATTCGGAATCGCAATGCTACTATATGCGTCCAGAGGAGTATTTGGAATAATATTCTTCTATAATCCATTATTGCGGGGGGTCTTACTAACAGGGCTTCGCTGCACGGGACAGGTCTTCGTCGAAAAGCTAACTCCACCCGGCATTTTCATACCCTTTCTTTGGGTGGTATATCGCCTTTTAAAGTCTAAGAGGGTAGTAGGGGATCTATAGTAGGTAAGATAATTTGCCCTTTGATTTTGATTGAATATACTATTTTTCCGCCTTTACCACGCATTATTGTATGCGCTTCTAGAGAAGTATGTATGCAGGAAGTAAATTCTAACCGCTTTCTTTTGAATCCAATTTCAAATTAGATTAGAAAGATAGAAAGGCCATGAGGATGGGAAAATCAAAATAAAATCTTTTTAATTAGTTCTCCTTTTTTGGAATTTTCTTATTATCCTTTCATTTTTTTTACAGAATATTTTTCAAACTAAAAATAAAAAATACAATACAATAGTCAATATTCCTTATAATAGATATACTTAATTATATCATAAGAATCTTAAGATATTTTTCGACTAGATAGAAATAGTAAATTTGAATTGAGACACCTATTCCATGACGGATTTAAACTTACCTTCTATTTTCGTGCCTTTAGTAGGCTTAGTATTTCCGGCAATTGCAATGACTTCTTTATTTCTTTATGTGCAAAAAAATAAGATTGTCTAGTATTTTTTAGTGTAAGTAATATAATATGGTAGGGTATGTGGCTTTTTCTACACACACTTTCTACACACAAATGAAAAACGGTTATGGATGCGGATATAGGCTACGAGCATAAATGCATGAATATGCAGAGCCAGGTATAGCGAGTTTTATTTTATTTATTTTAATTGAATCAACGAATATTTTTTGAATAGAAAGTCAATGTATCTAACCTATTATTTCACAGGAGTACTAGTTGCTGAAGGCGATTTCAGAATCAAAAAAAGTAAAGTCAAAATTATTTAGCTTATTCTCTCAATTTCAATCGACCGCTGCTGGATTTAGTATATCTAATATGAATTGGCGATCAGAACACATATGGGTAGAACTTCTAAAAGGTTCTCGAAAAAGGGGTAATTTTTTCTGGGCCTGTATTCTTTTTCTAGGTTCACTAGGATTCTTATCGGTTGGGATTTCCAGTTATCTTGGTAAGAATATTATATCTATACTTCCATCTCAAGAAATTCTTTTTTTTCCGCAGGGGGTCGTGATGTCTTTCTACGGAATCGCAGGCCTATTCATTAGCTCCTACTTGTGGTGTACTATTTTGTGGAATGTAGGTAGTGGTTATGACCGATTCGATAGAAAAGAGGGAATAGTGTGCATTTTTCGTTGGGGATTCCCTGGAATAAAACGTCGCGTCTTCCTTCGATTCCTTATGCGGGATATCCAATCAATTAGAATTCAGGTTAAAGAGGGTCTTTATCCTCGTCGTATTCTTTATATGGAAATCCGGGGCCAGGGGATCATTCCCTTGACTCGTACTGATGATAAATTTTTTACTCCACGAGAAATTGAACAAAAAGCTGCCGAATTGGCCTATTTCTTGCGCGTACCAATTGAAGTATTTTGAGGTATCTTTTTTGAACTGAGTTGAATGAAGAAAAGAAGAATTGGAAGAAGAAAAGTTTTCTCAACACAGGGAGGAAGTCCCTTCTAAATTGGATTTGTTATTGTAAGGGGATTTTTAAGTATTTATCTAAAGGAAGGAACAAACGAGGATAAGAGAAATTTGCTTTTAATTTTTTTTTATCCAAGTTAGATATATCGCATACTATTCTTCCTTTTTCATCCGAAAGGGCTTTTTTTTTATTCTATTTCACTATTTCATTCCATCTAGATCTAAGAAAGAACCCAATGCACTGAAATTCCACTAATAACTAATATACAAAAAAGAAGAATAGATACAGGGTATCAAACCTATAGAGTTTTTGCTTCAAAGAAATAGAAATATCATGAAATAGAAATATCATCATATAGAGTCAGGGAATGGAATAGAGTCAGCGAATGAAGCATATTCATTAACAACTCCATTTACAGATCAAAAATGAAAAAAAAGAAAGCATTGCCTTCTTTACTATATCTTGTATTTATCGTACTTTTGCCTTGGGGGGTCTCTTCCTCATTTAACAAATGTCTGGAACTTTGGATTAAGAATTGGTGGAATACCAGGCAATCCGAAACTCTCTTAACTGATATTCAAGAGAAAAGGATTCTAGAAAGATTCATAGAATTAGAAGAACTTTCTCTCTTGGACGAGATGATAAAAGGGAAACTAAAGACACATGTACAAAAACCTCCTACAGGAATACACAAGGAAATAATACAATGGGTCAAAATAAATAATGAGGATCATCTCCATACCATTTTGCATTTCTCGACAAATATAATCTGTTTGGCTATTCTAAGTGGTTCTTTTTTTCTGGGTAAAGAGGAACTTGTCATTTTGAATTCTTGGGTTCAGGAATTCTTCTATAATTTAAATGACTCAATAAAAGCTTTTTTTATTCTTTTAGTTACTGATTTTTTTGTTGGATTTCACTCCACCCGTGGTTGGGAACTAGTAATTCGTTGGGTCTACAACGATTTTGGATGGGCTCCTAACGAGCTTATTTTCACTATTTTTGTTTGTAGTTTTCCAGTAATTCTAGATACATGTTTGAAATTTTGGGTCTTTTTTTGTTTAAATCGTCTATCTCCTTCGCTTGTAGTCATTTATCATTCAATTAGTGAAGCATAAATTCATTTGATCTCCCGATATTAATATTAATCAAATTAGCAAGCATCTTTTTTTAGAAAGAAAGCCCTTTTCCATTTTAGCAAAATTCTTTCTATTTATACCTACTTTAAGGTATTCATCATTGCAGTACAACTGTTGCAGTAGAATGACAACAGATTCGTGTATAGGGAACTAGATTAGCTTAGCTACCTATCTAATTTATTGTAGAAATTCTGGGATCTGCGATTGGACATGGAAAATAGAAATACTTTTTCTTGGGTAAAGGAACAGATAACTCGATCGATTTCTGTATCGATCATGATATACGTAATAACTCGGACATCTATTTCAAATGCATATCCCATTTTTGCGCAGCAGGGTTATGAAAACCCACGAGAAGCAACTGGACGAATTGTATGTGCCAATTGCCATTTAGCTAGCAAGCCCGTCGATATTGAAGTTCCCCAAGCTGTGCTTCCCGATACTGTATTTGAAGCAGTTCTTCGAATTCCTTATGATATGCAATTGAAACAAGTTCTTGCTAATGGAAAAAAGGGAGGGTTGAATGTAGGTGCTGTTCTTATTTTGCCCGAGGGATTCGAATTAGCGCCGCCCGATCGTATTTCCCCTGAGTTAAAAGAAAAGATAGGAAATCTTGCTTTTCAGAGTTATCGTCCCGATAAAAAAAACATTCTTGTGATAGGCCCTGTTCCCGGTAAGAAATATAGTGAAATTGTCTTTCCCATTCTTTCCCCTGATCCTGCTACGAAGAAAGATGCTCATTTCTTAAAATATCCCATATATGTAGGGGGAAACCGAGGAAGAGGACAGATCTATCCTGATGGTAGCAAGAGTAACAATACAGTCTATAATGCTACGTCAACAGGTATAGTAAGAAAAATACTACGTAAAGAAAAGGGGGGGTATGAAATATCCATAGTTGATGCATCAGATGGACGCCAAGTGATTGATATTATACCTCCCGGACCAGAACTTCTTGTTTCAGAGGGGGAATCCATCAAGCTTGATCAACCATTAACAAGCAATCCTAATGTGGGAGGTTTTGGTCAGGGGGACGCAGAAATCGTGCTTCAGGATCCATTACGTGTCCAAGGCCTTTTGTTCTTCTTCGCATCCGTTATTTTGGCACAAGTTTTTTTGGTTCTCAAAAAGAAACAGTTTGAAAAGGTTCAATTGTACGAAATGAATTTCTAGGTCCCGGGATTTCTTACCATCAAGTTGGTAAAAAGCCTCGATTTATTGGCAATTGCTAGAATTATCTATGATCTATTTTGGAAATCCTTTTTTTGTTTAGACTGCTTTTTGTTTATGAGATGTCTGGAATTCCTTATTTATATCCCATGCAAAAGAAGAGAATCCAAGGCAAAGGCGAGAACAATCAAATTAAAATTTCTTCTTTTTCGGAGGGATTGCAGGTCTTCTTAATCGTCTATTCGGCACAAGAAAAAGCCTTTTTCTTGTGCCGATTCTTCTTGTATCAAAATAAGAATCCTTTTTCTTCCTAATTCGTCAAAGATTACTATTTCTTCTTTATTCGGGTCTGTCTCTTGGACCTCTTTTTCTTTTGCTTAGGTTTAGCCGAGGTAGTGGACAAACAGAGGGGAAGAAAATATGGCGGGGGAAAAATTTCTTGTGATTGTGAGCAAATTGCTTGGCTTGTTTAATTAAGTTCAACTTCAAATTTACAGAAATTTTGCAAAAAAAAAGTAAACTCTTCCATTGAAGGTTTTTTTATTTTTAGGCTAGTTGAATAGTTTTGATTAAGGTTTTATTAGTTTATTACTCGAAACTAAATCAAGGATTTTCAGGATACTTCCTTCGTGGAATAAGATATTGGATCCTCGAGTGATCTCTTTTTCTTGTTGCTTCATAAGAGTGAATCGAATAGATTCAATTCGCGTTATAAGAGTAAAATAAAAATTCCGCGGGTCCTTTCCGCTCTAATCAGATAAAGGGGGGTAAGGACCCGCTAAGCTCCTACTTTTTCATGTTTACAATCTGGTCCCTCCGATTACTATAGAGATGAACCCAATCCAGAATATGAACCATAAAAGAAAACACCTACTAAACCAATCACAGCAATACCAGCTACAGTACCTATCAGCCAAAGAGGAATTCTTCCAGTAGTATCGGCCATTTCCCCTACTTTCCTCCACATTTTATCAATTGGTCATGCTAGAGACAAAAACAGTCATGGGTAGTTATAAGGATGGTATCCTTCCAAATGGGATAAGAGAATTCTTATTAGTCTCTTTCTTTCTCTCAATTGAAGAAGTAATTGGAAAATAAAACAGCAAGTACAAAAATGAGTAATAAACCCCAGTATAGACTGGTACGATTCAATTCAACATTTTGTTCATTCGGGTTTGATTGTGTCATAGTTCTATAGTTGGAATTTGTTTTATCGTTGGATGAACTGCATTGCTGATATTGATCCCAAGAAAAAAACAGTAGGTACAGCTAGTCCGTGAATAGCCAGCCATCGCACTGTAAAAATAGGATAGGTTCGATCTATGGTCATTGAGGGCCTCCTAAAAGGATCTACTAAATTCATCGAGTTGTTCTAAAGAATCAAAACGGTCGGTTATTAACGGAATTCCTTGTCGGCTTTCCGTGAAATACTCGTTTGGCCTAGGACTTCCAAACACGTCATAAGCTAAACCCGTACTGACAAATAACCAACCCGCAATGAATAGGGAAGGTATAGTAATGCTATGAATAACCCAGTATCGAATACTGGTAATAATATCAGCAAAAGAACGTTCTCCCGTGCTTCCAGACATGCTGAACTCCCAAAATTTTTGTACATTCAAAAAAGGAATTGATTCCGTAAAAGATGGGATCGACCAGTAAATAGAAAATTACTGATATTTCATCCTTGTGAGATTGTCAATTTTGTACCAAAGGTGTATTTTGAGTATACCGAATTAGTATAGCTATCCTTCCTATGGCACAGCAATCTGGTTTTGCCTGGTTCCGAAACATAATTACTTTTTTATTTTTTTTTTGTCTATAGGTAAGCTATATGTTATTCAAGGCATCAATAGAAAACCCCATTTTTGTAGGTTCTACTTACTTTTCATTGGCTTCGGAATAATAGAGTAATTCGGAATAGCAGCCAAAATCTTGGGAAAATCTAAGTTAATGATCAATAGGTTTGGATAAATAATTTAGGAAGGATATTCTCATACTGACACAATACAAGGACAAGTATATGTGAAATCTATCCTTTCATAATTCGTAATTCATCCTTGTATTGTTTGTTGGATTAGGTCTAACTTTCTTGACCAAACTGCGAGCGCGGAACTTTACGAGATGAAATAGGGAAAGACAGAAGATAGAATAGAACTTAAAAGGATAATTGAAGTGACTCGTCTTCGAATCTACTTTGGTTGGAGTTCGAAAAAGGAATAAAAATAAAGTAAATTCAAGGAAGAGCTTTCTTTTTTTTTTTTTTTTAACAGCCCCTTGGCAGGTCGTGGAATGCTTTTGTTCTCCTCTTATTCCATATGGAATACAATCAGTTAAAATAAGAAGGAATAGGGGAATATTCGATCGTTCACTCCAAAAAGAGGGTCCTATTGAAAAAGAAATTATCCAAAATAGAAAGAAGTTTTTTTTTTCAAATTCAATTGTTTATTTATCTCTTATTCAAAAATTTCCCTGAAAATTGAATTTCTTTTTTTCATTCAATGGGGTTAGATGATCTAGTTCTTAATATTATTACTTTACTCAATTGACAAATTCCACAACAAATCTCTTGATTCGGAATTAGGGACTCATGTATCATCTGATGAATCCACTTTCTTTTACACTTCTGTATCTTACTCTATCTTGTTTTTTAGTATTATCTAAAATAACTGATGAATTATGAATTTTCCATAACTTAGGTAAATGCTTTACCAACATATGTAGTGTAGTAAAAAAAAATAAATGGAATTTAACTCTTTCATGCTTACTTTAACTAGTTATTTTGGTTTTCTACTGGCTGCTTTAACTATAACCCCAGCTCTATTTATTGGCTTGAACAAGATACGCCTTATTTGAATTGACTGAATAATTATAATTCAGAAAAGAAAAATCTTTCTTTGGGATTCCTGGCATTCTACGACTCTTTTCCAGACTAATTAGGAATTCTTTTCTTGGTCATTGAGATTCGTGGATAATTTAGAGTACTATTTAGGGATAGATCGTACCTCTTTTTTTATCCCCTCGAACAAATCGAAATGATTGAAGTTTTTCTATTTGGAATCGTCTTAGGCCTAATTCCTATTACTTTAGCGGGATTATTCGTGACTGCGTATTTGCAATACAGGCGTGGGGATCAGTTGGATCTTTGATTGAGTCATTTTTTTTTTTTGATTGACCTCCTCCAGACCAGAGAGGAGGTCAAATTGAAATTGGAGTTACAATTCAATTTTGTTAAGTTATTTTACTCTGCTTCGACATAAAATAGATGGAATCACGCTCTGTAGGATTTGAACCTACGACATCGGGTTTTGGAGACCCGCGTTCTACCGAACTGAACTAAGAGCGCTTTCATTCATTCAAAAAGAAAATCTTTTTCTATTCCTAATGTATCTCACGTACGTATAGTCTCCACAAATTCAAGTTATACCCACTTTACTTTAATTGATCTCGTCGCTACTGCCTATAAAGAAGAAAGAAGTAATAGGTAGGGATGACAGGATTTGAACCTGTGACATTTTGTACCCAAAACAAACGCGCTACCAAGCTGCGCTACATCCCTTTTCCAAATTAAATTGTTGTACAATGCCATTGTACACAATTCCTGTCTTCTTTTCCACATCATAATTTTCTTCTTCTTTCTTTCTCTATCTATATATAGAACCCTCGTGTCATTTCTTCTTTTTGGTCTCATATAATTAAGGAATTATATACATATAAAATCCAATATAATTTCGCCTATAAAAGAAGGATTACTTTTCCTTGGTAATATATAGGAAGAAGGGGTCATCTTTTTCTTTTTTAGGGATAGGAAAATTTCGTCGATATGGTTCATTTTATATATAGCATAACAATCTTGGGCAAGAGTTTATGATCATATATGTATTCCAACAAGGAAGGAGGATTTTCAATGCGGGATATAAAAACATATCTCTCTGTAGCACCCGTGCTAAGTACTCTATGGTTTGGTGCTTTAGCAGGTTTATTGATAGAAATTAATCGTTTATTCCCAGATGCTTTGTCATTCCCTTTTTTTTAATTCTAGTTATTGCTATGGGAGGGATAGATTTCTTCGTGATATGACAAAATTTGATCCTTTTCAATCTTTTTTTAGTATCGGAAGGAAAAAGAAAGAAAAGATGGATTGGGTTGAACCTCAGAGTCATTAAAAATTTGGTAAACCCCATTTTTGAAAATAGAAATTCAATTTAAAGGGGTACCCAAGCTAAATAAGGCCTCAGAAATCAGAGCATAGAAAAGGCGGGGCTGGCTAATTAAATGAAAGGATTTCGAACCAAAATCTTTGCTAATTCGACAAGGATTGTATTCTTTAATTATTTCTCTATTTTTTATTACTTAATTAAAGAATAAAAAAAAATTATTCTAATGAATTTTATTCTTCTTCTTCGGATTCAAAATAGAAGAATAAAAGAATAAGTAGAAGAATTAAGTTAAGTCAATCCAAAAAGAAAAGGAGGTTCATGGCCAAGGGAAAAGATGTTAGAATCAGAGTTATTTTGGAATGCATCAGTTGTGTTCGAAAAGGTGCCAATGAGGAATCGACGGGGATTTCTAGATATAGTACTCAAAAGAATCGCCACAATACACCCGGACAATTAGAATTCAAAAAATTTTGTCGTTATTGTCGCAAGCATACGACTCATCACGAAATAAAGAAATAGGAACATCGTGTGTTTGATCTTTCCAAACAACAGAAAGAGTAAGAACTTCATATTTAATATATAAAGAAAACATAGTATAGAATACAAAATACAAATCAACTCATCTGATTTCCGGTAGATATTATTTCATATGTATAGAGGGTATTCATATACTATAATATGAATCAAATAAGATATGGATCAAAGAAAAACTACTTCTTCTGGATCCTAAATTAATAAAATAAAGAAGTGAATTTTCAAATTTTCAAATTTTAAATAAGGAATAAATCATGTATACATCTAAACAACCTTTTCTTAAATCTAAGCAACCCTTTAGTAAATCCAAGCAAACTTTTAATAAATCCAAGCAACCCTTTCGTAAATCCAAGCAAACTTTTCGTAAATTCAAGCAACCTTTTCGTAAATCTAAACAACCTTTTCGTAGGCGTCCCCGGATTGGCCCGGGAGATCGAATTGATTATAGAAACATGAGTTTAATTAATAGATTTATTAGTGAACAAGGAAAAATATTATCGAGACGAATAAATAGATTAACCTTGAAACAACAACGATTAATTACTCTTGCTATAAAACAGGCTCGTATTTTATCTTTCTTACCGTTTCGTAACTATGAGAACGAAAAGCAATTTCAAGCCCAGTCAATTTCAATAATTACAGGTTCTAGACCCAGAAAAAATAGACATATTCCTCAATTAACGCAAAAGTACAATTCCAATCGAAACTTAAGAAACAACAACCAAAATTTAAGAAACAACAACCGGAACTTAAGTTCCGATTGTTGATGTTTTATTCGAATTCGAAAGGGCCAGACCTATATATATTATAAAGAAAGTAATCCAGCTCGTTGATTCCTACCACTTAATCTTAATTTATTGTATCTTCCCGGAGTTCCCTCTCCGGGAATTCATCTTTTATTATTCCAGTATATTACTTTATTTATACCTTTAATTGATGATCTTTATTTTATTGGAAATCGTGTAAAGATTATTTGGATTTGATACAGCTACTTGTGCAAGCATTTTACGATTAAGAATCAATTTCTTCTTGTACAGGTTGTGTATTAATTTACTATAACTATCGAATACTTTATATACCCGCGTTGCTGCGTTTATCCGAGTGATCCACAAACGACGAAAATCCCTCTTTTGCCTACCTCTATCTCGATGAGAGGAAACAAAAGCTCTTTTTACCTGTTGGGTAATCATTCGATTAAGTCTTAAATGAGCCCCTCTAAAGTTTGAGGCAAATGAACGCATTTTTGTTCGTCGTCTCCGGGCTATATATCCTCGCGGAACTCTGGTCATTGAATCAAATTAACCTTAATGAATAACTAATGATTTCTCTTCTTTTAGCCACCCTTTTTCTCATTAATAACAAAACTAATTATTCCGATATATAAAATATTAATTCCAATGGCTTTTGCTATAGTAACCTTCCCAACCACGATTTTTTATTCCACTCCGTTCAGTTATTTCTATACGAAATAACAAATTCATTCTAATAATACTAAAAAAAATAGTGGGTTCCATCGTTTCTATGGTTCCCTTTTAAACGGTGAGGCCCTCTCTATACACCGGAGCCCTTTCTTTCATCAAAAGGTATTGCGAACTTGTATAGTCCACATTCTTTGGCTCTACCTATCCATTATAGAGTAAATAGCTCTTTTCACAATAAGAGTTATCCATACAGTGACGGTATTTAATTATGAAAGTTGGCTAAGTAGCTGACCCTGTTAGTCCGTTCTTTTAAGATAAAGGAGCATAAGCCTTTTTCTTTTTATTACTATTTCCTCCGCTTAATGGATAACCATTTGCTACCAATGGGAGAATTGCTTCTTATTTCCAATTTAGATAATTGGATTTGCACCAAAGGAAACCATAAATTCCATATACCATAGAAATCTAGGATAGAGAAGCTATATCCTATTCATTGGTACTAATCATGGATACTTCAATTTTTTTTATATTTGTTTGAAGTCATGATCTGAACGAGTCGCACATACACCCTAGCACATGTTCCTCGACGCTGAGGGCATCCTTTAAGCGCGGCCGTTTTTCGAGCATTTCGTATTGGCTGTCTTGCGTTTCTAATAAGTTGTTTAACCGTCGGCATGTTGTATGTATATAGAAAAAAATGGATTGGTTTAGATCCATCTTAACCTGATGATTGCTCATCATGAAGTCTTTCTATTTTCTATTAAATCGAGGAAAACACGAATTTAGCTGTGAAATAACTTTACAAGAAATCCGGACACTACCAATCCTTAAACATTTCTGGAAACCACACTGGATCAGTATCGCAGTGCTTGTCAATCATTTCATCCCCTACAATATCGACAAGTCCATAAGCTTTGGCTTCGTCTGCTGACATAAAAACATCCCTTTCCATGTCTTCGGATACAACCCAAAAAGGCTTGCCTGTTCTTACTGCATAAACCCTTGTGATCATTTCGCGAACTTTGTGTAACTCTTCTACTTCTAGTAAAAATTCTGGTGTCCTTGCCCGATAATAAGCACTAGCAGGTTGGTGAAGCATAATCCTCGCGTGAGGGAATGCTATACGCTTGGTGGGTTCTCCTCCAAGCAGAATGAAGGACGCCATGGAGGCGGCTATTCCGAGGCATATTGTATATATATCTGGTGTCACCGTTTGCATCGTATCAAAAATAGCCATTCCTGAGATTAGCCACCCGCCTGGGGAGTTTATAAACAAAAAAATATCACTAATTCCATCTTCTATACTCAGATATACCATGAGACCTGTAATATGATTCGTGATCTCGCAACGAATCTCTTGACCTAAAAAAAGTGTCCTTTCTCGATACATAACATTGTATAAGTCAACCCAAGTCGCTTCTTCATCTCCAGGAATCCGGTAAGGTACTTTTGGAACACCAATGGGCATATTAGATTAATATTATTAAATTTAAGTAAGAAAACCACACTTTAATATGGAAACGTAAGAATGGAACAGAAAGAAAGAATCCGCAGTTTATTGTCTTAATTTTTATTCTTATTCTATATGAATATTATAGATTCTATTAATACGTAGATTGAAAGGTTATACATATAAGGAATGTAAGACAGATTGAATAAAGAAAAGGGAATGGGTGATTTGAATGCTAAACAAAGAGGGGTAGCGATCTATTCTTCGTTTTTTCCAAATTGGCCAAGTTACCCATTGCATATTGGCACTTATCGAGTATAGAATAGATCTGCTTCTCTTTCTTCTTATGAACAGAATTGGCTTCTTATTTTTAATGGAATGAAATAAATATTCGCGCTTTCTGACACAGAATCCCCTAGAAGGGTTAGGTACATAGGATATGGATAGTCTTTTTCAATGCGATAAAATAAAGCGACATCGTGTCTATTTTTCTTTGCTAAAGGGGTATTTCCATGGGTTTGCCTTGGTATCGTGTTCATACTGTCGTATTGAATGATCCGGGTCGATTGCTTGCGGTGCATATAATGCACACAGCTCTAGTTTCTGGTTGGGCTGGCTCAATGGCTTTATACGAATTAGCAGTTTTTGATCCCTCTGATCCTGTTCTGGATCCAATGTGGAGACAAGGTATGTTCGTAATTCCCTTCATGACTCGTTTAGGAATAACGGATTCGTGGGGTGGTTGGAGTATTTCAGGAGGAACTGTAACAAATCCGGGTATTTGGAGTTATGAAGGTGTGGCAGGTACGCATATTGTGTTTTCTGGCTTGTGTTTCTTGGCAGCGATCTGGCATTGGGTATATTGGGACCTAGAAATATTCTCTGATGAGCGGACGGGAAAACCCTCTTTGGATTTGCCCAAGATCTTTGGAATTCATTTATTTCTTGCAGGGGTGGCTTGCTTTGGCTTTGGGGCATTTCATGTAACGGGTTTGTATGGTCCTGGGATATGGGTATCCGATCCTTATGGACTAACTGGAAAAGTACAAGCTGTAAATCCAGCGTGGGGTGCAGAAGGTTTTGATCCTTTTGTTCCGGGGGGAATAGCTTCTCATCATATTGCTGCGGGTACATTGGGTATATTAGCGGGCTTATTCCATCTTAGTGTCCGTCCGCCTCAACGTCTATATAAAGGATTACGTATGGGCAATATTGAAACTGTACTTTCCAGTAGTATCGCTGCTGTTTTTTTTGCAGCTTTCGTAGTTGCTGGAACTATGTGGTATGGGTCAGCAACGACCCCAATCGAATTATTTGGGCCTACTCGTTATCAGTGGGATCAGGGATACTTTCAGCAAGAAATATATCGAAGAGTTAGCAATGGTTTAGCCGAAAATCTTAGTTTATCAGAAGCTTGGTCTAAAATTCCCGAAAAATTAGCCTTTTATGATTATATTGGTAATAATCCGGCAAAAGGGGGATTATTCAGAGCAGGCTCAATGGACAATGGGGATGGAATAGCTGTTGGATGGTTAGGACATCCCGTCTTTAGAGATAAAGAAGGACGTGAGCTTTTTGTACGCCGTATGCCTACTTTTTTTGAAACATTTCCGGTTGTTTTGGTAGATGAGGAGGGAATTGTTAGAGCAGACGTTCCTTTTAGAAGAGCAGAATCCAAATATAGTGTTGAACAAGTAGGTGTAACGGTGGAGTTCTATGGTGGCGAACTTAATGGAGTAAGTTATTCTGATCCTGCTACTGTAAAAAAATATGCGAGGCGTTCTCAATTAGGGGAAATTTTTGAATTAGACCGGGCTACTTTGAAATCTGATGGTGTTTTTCGCAGCAGTCCAAGGGGTTGGTTCACTTTTGGTCATGCTACCTTTGCTTTGCTCTTCTTTTTCGGACACATTTGGCATGGCGCTAGAACATTGTTCCGAGATGTTTTTGCTGGTATTGATCCAGATTTGGATGCTCAAGTGGAATTTGGAACATTCCAAAAAGTGGGAGATCCAACTACAAGGAAACAGGCAGTTTGATACACATTGTTATAGTATCTTTCACCTCTCTTTTTTGATTTGACATGGGAAACATCTCCCATCCTTTCTTTGACTCTTTTTCTTTCTTTATATGGGAAATTATCCCAAATGACAAATGAATAGGTGTGGAAGTTATAATTGTAAATAAACCAGGATCGAATCTATGGAAGCATTGGTTTATACGTTCCTTTTAGTTTCGACTTTAGGGATAATTTTTTTCGCTATCTTCTTCCGAGAACCACCTAAGGTTCCACCAACTCCAACTAAAAGAATAAAATAATTTCATTTAAGTAAGAAGTCCCCCTATCTGGGAGACTTCTTACTTAAATTAGTCTCCGTGTTCTTCGAATGGATCTCTTAATTGTTGAGAGGGTTGCCCAAACGCGGTATATAAGGCATACCCAGTAAAGCTTACAAGTAAACCAGATATGGAGATGGCGACTAAAGTTGCTGTTTCCATTTTTATAGAATTTCAAGATTACAATGGATCTACGAAAAGATCGTGTATTTACAACTACAACGGAATAGTATACAAAGTCAACACCAATGATTAAATAGAATTTATGGCTACACAAACCGTTGAAGATAGTTCTAAACCTAGGCCAAAACGAACTGGTGCAGGTAGTTTACTGAAACCCTTGAATTCGGAATATGGGAAAGTCGCCCCGGGTTGGGGGACTACTCCTTTTATGGGGATCGCAATGGCTTTATTCGCTATATTCCTATCTATCATTTTAGAAATTTATAATTCTTCCGTTTTACTGGACGGAATTTTAACCAATTAGGTTTCTACTAACTAAAACTAGGAAGTCAGAGTTTTTCCATCCAAAAAAGCCTTTCTAGTTTAAGATCTACATTTCTAGATATTATGGTAGTTCGACCGCGGAATTTTTTTGTTTCGGTATCTCTGGAATATGAGTGTGTGACTTGTTAGAATTGATCCTATTGATAATACATAGAAAGGGCCTGTTATCTCTATCAAGATGATTCTAATTCGTCAGATATTATTTATTCTAGTATCTGGAACACGAAATAGATAGAGTGGATCAAAAAAAAATGGAACTATGATTCATACTCACTATTAAGACCTCGCAACCAGACTGAAAAATTCAAGTAGTTCTTAAATAAAAATAAAAAAGAAATTTTCTTCCTTCCAATTTTGTTTGCCCAAAAGACAACTTTTTTTCTCTCGATTTTGTCGAGTCATTACACTGATTCAATAAATGATTATCAAGCGGTTCTTATTCGAAGAACCCTTGCCTTTTGTTTAGCTTGAGACTAAATCATCGTGGCTCTAGTATGAATCTAAGGTTTTAATTGAACTGATTCATAGGATCTCAACAAGATAATTTCTATATTACGCATAAAAAAACAAATCCTTTATAGGGAAGAGAAAAGTCAAGAAGCCTCTAATGACCAACATAAGGGAAAGGAAGAAAGAAAGACGCGCCAACTTGAGATTTTTTGGCATTATCATCACAAAGAAGATATTCCGGATTTTTCTTATTTGATATCTTCAAGGCAAATCGACCCAATTCAGTGGCTGATGAAGTTTTGAACCTTTTTTCTAATATTCGTTGAAAATTTTTGTGTTTCTGCTTGAGCCGTACGAGATGAAATTTTCATATACGGCTCTTAGAGGGGGACTCGGGTTAGTTACCTATCTCAATAAAGTATATGATTGGTTTGAGGAACGTCTTGAGATTCAGGCAATTGCAGATGATATAACTAGTAAATATGTTCCTCCCCATGTCAACATATTTTATTGTTTAGGGGGAATTACACTTACTTGTTTTCTAGTACAAGTCGCTACCGGTTTTGCTATGACTTTTTACTACCGACCAACCGTTACAGAGGCTTTTTCCTCGGTTCAATACATAATGACCGAGGCCAACTTTGGTTGGTTAATCCGATCAGTTCATCGATGGTCAGCAAGTATGATGGTTTTAATGATGATCCTGCATGTATTTCGTGTGTATCTCACAGGGGGATTTAAAAAACCCCGCGAATTAACTTGGGTCACAGGTGTGGTTTTGGCTGTTTTGACTGCATCATTTGGTGTAACTGGTTATTCTTTGCCTTGGGATCAAATTGGCTATTGGGCAGTCAAAATTGTGACAGGTGTACCTGACGCCATTCCGGTAATAGGATCGCCTTTAGTGGAGTTATTACGCGGAAGTGCTAGTGTGGGCCAATCCACTTTGACTCGTTTTTATAGTTTACATACCTTTGTACTGCCTCTGCTTACTGCCGTATTTATGTTAATGCACTTTCCAATGATACGTAAGCAAGGTATTTCGGGTCCTTTATAGGGAAGGCATATCATAGAGAATTATAATTATCATATATCATATCGGGTAGGTTTTGGTATTTCATTGCTACAAGCATGGGTTATTGTAAAATAACACATGTCATTTGGATACTTCTCTTCAACTCCAAAGTATTTTTATACAATACAAATAGTTGAAGTTAATTTTACGAAAGAAAAAAGGCGGATTATGGGAGTGTGTGACTTGAATTATTGATTTGGCCATGCAGATAAAGAATTGGATCTGCCACATTAGAATTCACAACCAAAGGTGTCTCCGCATCCAATCAACATGTAAGTCCCCTACCTAGGAAGGATAGGCTGGTTCACTTGAGGAGAATATCTTCTATGATCATACCGCAACCATGTCATCCATGAACAGGCTCCGTAAGATCCCATAGAGTAGAAATGGAATAAGTCATGTGACATGATCCAGTTCTCTATTTATTACACTTACCTTTTTATTATAGTATGGAAATGCATTCATTTTCTTTGCATCGATTGTGATCCGCAATACTATCGGAGTAAAAGAAGGGATCTAAGGAAGAATGTAGGCTAAACTTTTTGATTTTTTATTAGTAACAAGTAAATATTTTGTTTGGAGGTAAGAAACTTGCGATATTGAGGGGATAAATACCAACTAATCAAGAGACATGAGACAATCCACAAAGCAATTGATCATGATCAAATTTGTAAGCCCACTTGGATATTGAGCATTTACCCATAAGAATAGGATTATTTTCAATGAGTAGTTGTAGGTGCAACTTCGGAAAAGAGAATCTGATAAAGCTTTTCTTGCCTAGAGTCATTGAGTCATTATAAACCTTAATTCTATTAAGGATCTTCCGCGGTCTTATTTCTTTCACTCTTGCTCGAGCCGGATGATGATAAATTCTCATGTCCGGTTCCTTTGGGGGATGGATCCTAAAGAGTTCACCTATCCCAATAACAAAGAAACCAGACTTAAATGATCCTGTATTAAGAGCTAAATTAGCTAAAGGGATGGGACATAATTATTACGGGGAACCCGCATGGCCCAACGATCTTTTATATATTTTTCCAGTAGTAATTCTAGGTACTATTGCATGTAATGTAGGTTTAGCGGTTCTCGAGCCATCAATGATTGGTGAACCGGCAGATCCGTTTGCAACTCCTCTGGAAATATTACCCGAGTGGTACTTCTTTCCCGTGTTTCAAATACTCCGTACGGTACCCAATAAGTTATTGGGCGTTCTTTTAATGGTTTCTGTGCCAACAGGCTTATTGACAGTACCTTTTCTAGAGAATGTCAATAAATTCCAAAATCCATTTCGCCGCCCAGTAGCTACGACCGTTTTTTTAATCGGTACTGTAGTAGCTCTTTGGTTAGGTATTGGAGCAACATTACCCATTGATAAATCATTAACTTTAGGTCTTTTTTAGATATTTTTTGATTCATTCAACCGTGAAGTACCATAGGTATCTAGGAAATAGTTACTTCCAAGTGAATCTTCCCTAGATACCTAAAATCCATTTTATTATGATCCATTTCGCGAAAATATAGATTGTACCAAAGATGCTAAATTGTTTTCTTTTTATTCTAACTCGAAAAAGAAGAAGAAAAAAAATTGCAATGGATTTAAAACGAGAGTTTATTCTTAAGTAAATCAATTGGGAGATGCTTCTCTAGAGTGTCCCATATATGTTTTCTATCTTCCATACGAAAACTGTCAATTCTCAGAAGATCTTCTTCAGTCTTACTCAAAAGGTCCAATAGTGTATGTATATTGGCCCTTTTTAGACAATTATACGTTCTAGAAGTCAATTCTAATTGATCAATAAAAATACAATTCAATGGAATTCCTTTTTTGTTTTTCTTTAGATTAGTTAATCTTTTTTGAAAAGTAAAAAGGGGTGGAGTAAACCTGTTTTTATTTTCTTCGAAACTAGCGCCCTCTTCCTCCGCGTGTAGAAAAGGAAGAAATAAATCAATCAAATTACGAGAAGCCTCATAAAGTGCTTCCTTAGGGGTTAAACTTCCATTAGTCCATATTTCTAGAAAAAGTATCTCGTGTTTTTCATTTCCATTCCCACAAGAAAAAATACTATAATTCACATTTCGAACAGGCATGGATACAGCATCTATAGGATAACTTCCATCTTGATAGTTCTTTCTGAGTTCTGTCTGATATCCACGATCTCTCTTGATCTGTAAATCAATACAGAAATCAATGGGCTCTGTCAAGTTAGCTATAGGTTGTGCCGTATCAACGATTTCTACGGAAGGCGGTAAGATGATATCTTGAGCAGTTATGTATCTAGGACCTTTGACGCAAATGGATGCGTCTCTAACTCCATAGAGATTACTTCTCAATACAATTTCTTTCAAATTTAGTAAAATTTCTTGTACGGATTCTTCAATACCTGCTATTGTAGAATACTCGTGCGGCACGCTCCCAAATTTTGCACGTGTGATACATGTTCCTTCTATTTCTCCAAGTAAAGCTCTTCGCAAGGCAATACCGACGGTGTCCGCTTGACCTTTTCTAAGCGGGGACAGAATGAAACGACCATAATAAAGGCGCTTACTATCTACTCTTGATTCAACACACTTCCACTGTAGTGTTTGAGTGGATCCTGCTACCTCCTCTCGAACCATAATAGACTAGTATTATTATTTTATCATTGAATCGTTTATTTCTCTTGAAATGAAAGTTGAAAGCGGGTTAATTCTTTTACAGACGTCTTTTTTTAGGCGGTCGACATCCATTATGCGGCATAGGTGTTACATCGCGTATACAACTTAATCGCACACCACTTTTAGCAATGGCTCGTAATGCGGCATCTCTTCCACTACCAGCGCCCTTTACCATAACTTCTGCTCGTTGCAAACCTACTGTACGAATAGCATCTACTGCTGTTCTTTGACCAGCATAGGGTGATGCTTTTCTTGAGCTTTTGAATCCACAAGTACCGGCCGAGGACCAAAAAACCACCCGACCTTGTGGGTCTGTAACAGTTATAATGGTATTGTTGAAACTAGCTTGAACATGAATAACCCCTTTTGTTATTCTACGTGCACTCTTCCGTAAACTAAAACGTGCATTCCTACGTAAACCAATACGCACTTTCTTACGTGAACCAATTTTTGGTATAGCTTTTGCCATATTTTATTATCTCATAAATATGAGTTAGAAATAAAAAAAAGAAAAAAAGATACAAAGATATCCGTTTCAGGGTAAAATAAACCCTTTACTTTAATTATTTTAAATGAAATTATTTTATTTGGAATTGGAACATTTCCGCGGGTACTTTTTTTTACTTTTTAGAAAGTAAAGTTCTTTTTCGAAAGATTACCCCTGTCTTTGTTTATGCTTCGGATTAGAGCAAATGACTCTAATTCGTCCACGCCTACGAATCAGTCGACATTTTGTACAAATTTTACGAACGGAAGCTCTTATTTTCATATTTCCGTATCCTTTTTTAAACTATGAATCTAATCTTTTGGAAAAAATAAGTCTCTTCGCTTGAATTTTAGAACTTAGAATTTATTACCCTAGAAAAAAAAAGAAAAACCTAATCCTTTGAATCTTTGGTATCCTTCAAATCTTCGCTATCCTTCAAATCTTCGCTATCCTTCGAGTCTTCGATACGCTTCGAATCCTTATGGGGAAGTCTATAAA